>NC_088325.1:4572899-4880203 GCF_910592395.1 Lineus longissimus
CCCATTGTCTGTTTTGTGGGAGTCACGACGACCTACTACATTCCTTTGTACAATGTCATCATCTTACCCCTCTAGCTCAATGCGTAGCAAGCTTAGTGCTGAAAGTCAACAACGAATACTCTTTCTCGATAAAGGACTATATATCTTTATTACCCCTCACCTCTCTCGCAAACAGGTACATCAATTACATTTTTGTCACCGCCCAAGCAGCAGCCTACAAGGCACTTGTGCATAAAATCTTTGGTGAAGGAGCCACCGATCCGCTAGAGATATTTAGATCATTTCTAAAATACCGTATCAACATAGACTACCTCTATTACAAACTAGAGGATGAAATCATGGTATTTGACAATATGTGGTGCAGGAATGGCGCTTTCTGCACCATCAATGATGCAGAAGAATTGATCTGGAACTTCTAATTTTTCACATCTGGGTTTTACAATCTACCATTTTAGATTTTATCACTTTTGTTTCAGAAATTCCCTCTAACACTTAATTACGTAACGTCTTTTTTTTTTAGCAGACAATGTTTTTTTTCTAACCGCTTTTAATAGATTTTTCAATATCTAGACCTCAAAATCAATATCAACAAAAGCCAACCAATTGTTATTCACTCCATGCAAAACCACTCCCTGGAGAGGTGCCGCAGCCTAAATGTACGTACCTTGCATTATATTAGTTCAGGAGTGCTTGGATAGGGCTGTATTTATCAGTAGAGGTCATAAAGTCATTATCTAATTGTCTAACTATGTATATGAAATGTACCAACTTCTCGTTTGGTTAACAAAATCTTTGCTTTTTTTTACCTAACAACTTTCTTTAACCCTCCTAACTAACCCAAACAGAAATGAGGAGAATGTACTGACTGCACAAGACAGTCCAAATAGTACTACATACTGATCTGTTAATATCCTCTCTCTTTCTCCTGTCAACTATTAAAAATAGTAATGAAAAAAAAATCATCCGGCATTTCCAAGTTCTACCCCTTGGCTCCCGAACTATGCGGCTTTGAGTCATGTAGTCGTTTGCAGAAGAAAATTAGAAACCAAGCATTTTCCGAACCGGCCAAATCGGTAGACAATAATGCCGTCAAATGTAATGATAGCCAATAATGACGTCCTCGTGGTGAGAAAATTTGCCTGACAACGGCCTGTTGCCGGCTGAACGACTTCATGAACCACTCACTCGAATGAGAACATAAAATCTTATCTGCTTGAGCCCAGCAATTGGAAGAGTTATTTTCCGGAGAGTGTTCCTCACCCAAGGTGGGGATACGCTTTTTTGCATGCCACTACGTTGATGTGAAAATTGAGGTAAAGGGCCAAATTCACTCTAACTTCGGCCAGCGGCCAGATAAGAGTCCATCGCAATCTTCTTTCTCATCAGCACTTGGCCTCTACCCTCTCTCTTGTCTAAATCTCCTCTATAAATCAGCTTTTGAGACTCGGTCATCCAATTTGATCTTGAGAATGTTCTTTTAACATTTATTCATCTCTGGATTGTGTGCGTGCCTAGCCTCAAAATTATCTTCATATTTTCCGGCTTGCTTTTTGGAGAGCCTGGGTTGATAAACTTTCGGATTCGAATGTGGGTGTTGAATGCTCTAGATTGTCCGGTAAGAATAATGAGAAGCGTCGAAATAGGTTCACTGCAAGTTTTCAAAAGGTAAGTCAGGTGTCTTCTATTTTGACTCGAGTTTGACGAAAAATGTGTAAAAATGTGTAAAACAAATTAACGCATGACCTAGGAGGTTGCGCCATGTAATATACAGTATATGATCTCTTAATCAAAAGAGGAAAAACTCGTACATGCATTCTAGACTCGTGCAATCCAGACTCTGACTGTTGAAATACCTTTTTCCCCTTCTGCGCCATTTTCATGGTAGTCCTTTGTTACATAATCACCTTGACATGTTGGAAATCAATTTGAGTCGACGATTTTGCGAATTCACGACATCGTCGGGATTTTTCGAAGTAATCAACTCAAGCGTTACGTCATCCTTAACGTCTTCTATCAGTTCATGAGATATAGAACAAGCTGTTCCCCAGCCTACATTGTAGCTAGGTCCTCCCTTAGACTGCGGCCCTTAGCTGAAAGCGCCTCCAGTAGAATGAATGCTTAACATTGCGGCTCCCAAATTTTCTATAGTTTCTCTTGGCCGATTAGGTTGTCGCCTCCCAATCCTGTGGCTCCGATTTATGTCACTCTGGTTTTGGTTCATTCCAAGGTCTCGGGCTGTTTCAAAGACAATGTTGTCGGTGTTTTCGTTTGGGTCTTCCGCGAACACCCGATATGCGAACGCTTCATCGTCTTCAGTATGCATCGATGTGCTTGACTCAATCACTGAGCCGCCCGTTTTATGGCAATCTGATGTTCTTCGATTTCCTAATTCACAATAGATTCATTAACTAAATTTCTGATAACCTAAAAACTGTCATTGAATAAGGCAGTCCTTAAACCGACTGCACATCAGTTATCTAACGCGTTTATTAGGGAGTCAGTGAAACATCTCCTTCATCATGATCTTGATTTGATTATTACCCTAGCTCTAGGCCTGTACATCCTGGATTTAAGTTGAAGTTCCTTGGAGTATCATACTAGTTGCACCGGTATTGGAGCCAAGAGTTAATTGGGAGCGAAGGTTTCTATTGGCTATCAATTATATATATACAGAGGTAATATTCTGTAATCCAGTTTGTTACCATGTTTGTTATCATATTGGTTGGGTACTTTACTCACTCTCGCTGCTCCATTCCTGGGATCGTATAGGACATTCCGGAGGATGACAAAGGCAGAAGCCTGTTTTCTGTGGACACGATTTTCCTTTATTCAACTTGGCTACATGATACTTCTGTGCATTCTCTAACTCTCTCTCTGACTGCGACTCTGATTATGACTTCTGAAAACTCCCCGAAGGAATCAGTTCCTCCAGCTTTTATACAATTGTTATGTTTATACATTGTAACCAAGACGGTGCTAATATTTCATCATCGTGCCAGTCACGTTGCAAGCTTCGATACGGATTGTGTTTGGCACGTTTTACCTAACCCGGTATTACTTTGATTGAATGTCAACTTCGTCTTCCTCAGAACTCTGGGTTTAACAATCAATAACCGCAAGTTCATTAAACAATTATGATCCCAACAGTATACAATGTATTTGGTCTGCCTGACTTAAATATACACTTTACTCTGGTCACCACAATATGTCGACAATTTTAACCATATTTGTTTACTTTTAATTTTCAACGTGTAAGAAATGAAATATATTATTCAATTTGTGTTTGAACAAAACCAATGTGTGGGGCTATTAAATTGACTCTTACATATCACGACAAGTTACCCCTCAGCTTTTGATGCCAACCTTTTTACAATTCCACAGCGCAACTTAAGTCAAATAGTGAGTGCTCAACTGTAATTTGATATATAATTACCCTAGCTGTAGGCCTGTATATTCCGGATTCACGAGCTGAACTACCTGAGACTATAGCAGTCATGTCCAAGCTGCATGTGTTCAGCCATCCTCAACATGTGCCATTTGGACAGCCCGCCTGCTTGACTACAACATAATGTTTCAACAACAGAGTCGCAACAAAGTCTATAACGTCACAACGTCATTGAGAAACCACCCCTGAGTCATGATGTCATTCAAACTGTGAACTTCGAACAAGACAGATGCAAGTCAACCCTAGCCACCCTGATGAAACCTAGAGGGGCAGAAACGCGCGTCGGTGGAGCAACACAACAGCCCAACAATAGGGACCGATGGACATTGTTGTAAACTACAGTGACGGTATCCAGTTTTACTTCTACTATTCCGATTTTATTGTCTGGTCCGTGTGTATCATCGGTTGATCCTGTACTCCTCAACATGTGCCATTTGGACAGCCCACCTGCTTGACTACAACATAATGTTTCAACAACAGAGTCGCAACAAAGTCTATAACGTCACAACGTCATTGAGAAACCGCCCCTGAGTCATGATGTCATTCAAACTGTGAACTTCGAACAAGACAGATGCAAGTCAACCCCAGCCACCCTGATGAAGCCTAGAGGGGCAGAAACGCGCGTCGGTGGAGCAACACAACAGCCCAACAATAGGGACCGATGGACATTGTTGTAAACTACAGTGACGGTATCCAGTTTTACTTCTACTATTCCGATTTTATTGTCTGGTCCGTGGGTATCATCGGTTGATCCTGTACTCCTCAACATGTGCCATTTGGACAGCCCACCTGCTTGACTACAACATAATGTTTCAACAACAGAGTCGCAACAAAGTCTATAACGTCACAACGTCATTGAGAAACCACCCCTGAGTCATGATGTCATTCAAACTGTGAACTTCGAACAAGACAGATGCAAGTCAACTCCAGCCACCCTGATGAAGCCTAGAGGGGCAGAAACGCGCGTCGGTGGAGCAACACAACAGCCCAACAATAGGGACCGATGGACATTGTTGTAAACTACAGTGATGGTATCCAGTTTTACTTCTACTATTCAGCCATCCTCAATACCAGGGTCAGTTGTATGCTTAATTCTCCCCTTACACACATCAGGGTCCCTCGAGTAAACCGATGATCATATGACAGATAGATCACTGTCACGATCAATTCTATACTGACACACCTTTGTCAATGGAGGATGGGTATCCACCGAATACAAAATGAAATCGTGCCCATTTCAATGATTACCTCACCTATTTCAATTATGCAGCCTCACCTGGCACTTTCAGAATTTGCGAACTGTTCTCTTCAGAGGAAAACTCTAATAGGTATACCATACAGACACCTCTTTTGTTTTGTTATGGTGCATATTCATGGAGCCAATTAATGGAATTTCACTAATGCGGACTTGATTTGAATATTTCGAGAAATGCTCAAGGCATATCAGCGGGTACCCTTATGAATATCGATGACCATTTGAGACTCGGTCATCTTTTCATATACAAAACTCTGGATCGAATGTGGACTTGCTAGCCTCATCAATATATTTCATATTTTCCAGGGTAGGAATTCTTCAGAAAGTGCGAATACATCACCCGACAAAATGCAACCTTTGATTGCGACGCCTTCAAATAAAGAAAAGGTAGGTCATCCCAGGTATCTTTTATTCAGACTTGAGTTTGACGAAAAATGCGCAAAAATGTATAAACAAACAGTATTCATGAAAATAATATTGAGACTTATTAAATTTTGTCTATGAGAGAACTAGAGTCAGTGGAGATAACAATTATGGAGTAAATTCACAGTGTCAGGGAGATGATAGTTTATCAAACACTTATTGCGTAGAGTTCACAATTTCATGGAGATAATAATTTGTTAAATAATCATGGAGTATTGTTCACATGTTGGCCTGTGTCCATACTGGTAGCCGCGGCGCTGTCTGGGGCTGCCACGGTTGGTTCACTGGCAGTCACGAGGGAACGATTGGCTTAAACTGAAGTGTTGATTGGGTCATCGGTTAAGGATCACCCGATTTTGGTGAATTTCGAGGCTCGTCGGTCACCGTTATGAAACGAATTGTCGGTAAATAAAAAATCAGCTGTTTTAGTGGATATGAAGACAAAAAATGAACAAAACAAATCTTAGTATTACTAGAAAGAGATTTGCATTTATTCGAAACGGTTTCTAAGACACAATTTTGTGCATATTTTCCGCGAGCGGCAGGGGATACTGTGACATAGGAGAAGAGCTAGCAATCCTGCCGGAAGATGGTTCTACGTAGAGGATCAACTCGATAATGACGATTGAAAGGCATGAAGCTGAGGATGGCATTCAGCTGGCATGTCTCGTATTACCGTTTGGTCATCTCTACCGTCCAGGGCCCGGTTGTTCAAATCTCCGCTATCTGGTTTGACGGCCGCTAAACCACCGTTGTCTTAGCAGGCCGCCAAGTTCGCTCCCTGAGGCTTAGCGGCAGCTGTGCCACCACTAAGTTAGCGGTACCTCAAGGGTTTTGTCATGAGGCGCTGGCAAGTTTTAGCGGAACTCTAGGGGTTCCGCTAAGTTCAATAGCGGTCACTAAATCTTAGCGGTTGCTAAATTAACCAGGCATTATAAAAACTGGCCTAGGTATAGCCGTTGACTCAATGGGGAGAGAACCGAGTGGGGCGAAGCGCATTGCTCAAGAACACAAAGATGGCATAACCTAGCGTGCTCTGCTAGAGAGTAACAGTACAATCAGCAAGTGTCCTTATATTCTATCATTAGCCCAGAGTAGTAGGAATAAGTGTTCGCTGACACGGTTGTCTTCACGCAGATGACAGTTTTGGGGTCAGATAATCCATTCTACAATATATTTCTGTACTCTTTCACTTGTACGATTACCTGAGAGTAGTGGCATAGACTAGATGGAGGTTAAAGCAATGGGCTCATAATCAGGAGGTCGCGGGTTTCGACTCTTGGAACATGTGGAAAAATCATAGCTCTTTCATAATGTCATTCTCGGTAATTCAGGGTTAATTCACCTCACTCTAAAGGCAGAAGTACGTTTCTGAAGACAATTTAAAACAAGCTACCTATCTCACTGTAAAATGAGCACATCTTTCTGATTTCTGACTTCCTGAAGAACTTGGCTGAAGAACTTGACATGATAGCTAATACACATCCAGGTTCCCCTCTCTCTCTAAGACGCACTGCTTTCTCTTGCTCTTTAATCCACCCCCTTTTTGGCTCACCGTTAGGGGAGTCTATACGATAGCCCTGTGTCGTCGTCGCCGCCGCCGCCGCCGCCGCCGTCGCCGCCGTCGTCGTCGTCCGTCGTCCGCCCGTCGTCGCCCGTCGCCGCCCGTCGCCGCCCGTCGTCGCCCGTCGTCGCCCGTCGTCGCCCCTCGTCCGTCGTCCGTATCCTGTGTGGCACGTTTCTTAACCGCTTGTGCTATGAACTTAAAACTTTTTACACATGACCCCCTAGGTCAGAGGTACTCTGACACTGAATTTCGGTCCGGTCTGGTTCATGACCTGGACACCAGGGGGCTAAAACTTAAAACATAAAAAGTGTGATATGTCTCTTATTAATAGTCCGTTTTCAATAAAAATCTTATGGTAGGTACTCCTAGCAAGGATACATCACATATCATACGGGTTTTTGATTTTACCTACTTTTCAAGGTCACAGAGGTCAAATGGTGTAAATTGGCCGTTAGGATGTAACGATGGCACGTTTCTAAACTGCAATGACTATTGATCCCATATTTGGTACACATTTACCCCTTAGTCAGGTGATCTCAGGGACCGAAGTTTGGTCCAATATGATTCACCACTTGACCACCAGGGGGCAAAATCCAAAAACCTTAAAAATGTGATTATTCCTTAACTTCTTGCCCGATTGCCACCAATTTGATATCATGGGTACATCTAACCACCATACAGTATATGTTACACATGTTTTTAATTTGACCTTCTTGTCAAGGTCACAGAGGTCAAATGGCGTAAATTCGCTTTCAGGCCGTAACTATGGCACGTTTCTTAACTGCAATGACTATTGATCACAAATTAAGTACACATGTACCCCTTGGTCAGGTGATCTCAGGTACCGAAGTTTGGTGCGATCTGATTAGCCGTTTGGCCTCCAGGGAGGGGGCCAAATCCTAAATTCTTCAAAATGTCATTATTCCTAGTAATTACTTGCCCGATTGGCACCAATTTTATATCATAGGTACATCTAATTCTAACAACCTTTCAATGTGTCACCCGGGTCTCCATTGATTTGACCTACTTTTCAAGGTCACAGAGGTCGAATGTACTGTAAATTGGCCATTTTGGGGAAATTGTAATTGCTTGGACCTACATCAAACCTAACACTACATGACACAATACCATGCTCTTTATCCATCTTTCCTCCACATGAGGTGAGCACAATGGCCCTGGCCATTTCATTTACACAAGTCTAATGTCTTCGCGATTTTTTGACAACACAGACTACAGCTTGTTGGTGGGGATGAGAATAGTGTGACAAAGTGCATCAAGGCTATCGGTACCTCCGGGCAAGAATTATAACAAAAGCTAGCTAAAATAAACTTAGTGATTATTTACAAGAATAAACATAGACAACGAATACTAAACCCAAGAAAAATAGTTCATATGAGCACGTTACTACCTCTTCTAGCAACAGTCGAAAACAATTCTTCTGGAGACAAGTGTTCAGTGTTCAGCAAATATTAAAGGGACAGTTCCGGTGGGGGTATGAGCAACGAATCATTATAAACACGGGATGGCATTCGGCTGGCCGAACCTTGAAGAGACACAGTGCAGGAATTGGGTGCTTCGACCCGGTATGCCCTCAGGCAGGAAGATATTGAAAAGGATATCAACGGCACCAACGCCAGGAACAGATTCACGACAGTGGTCTAGCCGCGTTTCACGACGACTCGTACGGCACCAACGCCAAGAACGGTACACTGCAGTCTTGCAGTCACAGCGGCACCAACGCCAAGAACGGTACACTGCAGTCTTGCAGTCACAGCGGCACCAACGCCAAGAACGGTACACTGCAGTCTTGCAGTCACAGCGGCACCAACGCCAAGAACGGTACACTGCAGTCTTGCAGTCACAGCGGCACCAACGCCAAGAACGGTACACTGCAGCCTTGCAGTCACAGCGGCACCAACGCCAGGATATAAGTCGGAGCTCCTTCCGTAAAACAGGTCCTGCTCGGTCCTCGGTGACTTCCAAAGTGACCCAGCCTTCTGCTCACACACACCACATTAGCTCATACCCCAAAACATTTCATAACAGGGAGTTTCCAGCACAAATCACAACAGGCCTAGCTGAATCCTTATTCCTCCTGAATCACCTAACAATGTTCCTCCATGTAACAGAGAGTCAACTTCTAAAGCACAAATTTATAGGAAAGTCCATTACTGATGTAATACGCACATAATTCATGTTGCCATAAAAACTCAACTTCAACCAGCTTGCCAATATAGGCCTACCTTAAAATAGGCCACAGGGTGTCCAAAAAAAGAAAAGAAAAGGCAACTTTGCCACAGATAGTTAATCTACAAATTATTTTCAAATAGTTTTACTAGTTTCATGACTAAAGGATAGGCGGCGCTACTGGTATGTGAGAAAGGTATAATTTCTCTCGAAAAAAACCTGGCTCCAAAATATGGTAAGGCCAGAGTCCTCTATTAAAACATGTGTACATTACGTGTACATTGTTGTGCATAAGTTTTGGTAAAAAAAGTACTCATTGGACCAATCAATCTGCACAAAAGTTTATATGTGTCAAGAAGAACCCTTTGCCAATAGCATAATAAAGTTTAAAAACATTCCAATACCGATTGCCTGAGAAAAAGAGATTTCCGTACACCATATCCATCAAAACGTCACTGGCGCATTGATATGGCCCTGTCAAAGTACAAGTTCTAAACTGACCACATTTTCTTAAATATATTATCAAAAAGCATATTTCTGTGATGGCCTGACTCTGTAGATTAAGAATCAACCACAGATTGGGAATTAATTCCACTTTGGTCCATCCGAGCCATGTATTTACCACAACTTGACATTTTGATCAGCTCTATGTGACTGTGCCACACTTCCGGTCGTGGATGAATACATGTCTCTGCCCGTAAGGGCCGACAACATTTGCATAATTGCCTGCGTTCAACACATTTAAACAGCAACAATTAGCTTAAAATTTTCGTAGACCTAATATACCGTAACCTAATAGAGTTATCCTTTGAAGAGAACAGTTCTTAAATTCCAAAATTCCAGGTCAAGGTATGACATAATCATAAAATAAGTCATGTAATAGGACTTTTCAACATGATATATAAGTATTTGTCTGATTATAAGTTGCAGAAGTTATAGGTGATGTCATTTTCATTGCTCTTTTAGATTTTACTAGCGATAGGCCTACAAATTCGAAGTATTAAATCCGAAATTCAGAGGAAAACAATTAATTTTTGAAAAATATAAATTTTGGTTGAATCTGTCTGCAGTTTGGCAAAATGAATATCCCAGTTACGTTGGCCCTGGGCGGTGCAGTCATCCGACGTGACAATGTTAATTGCTGCCCTAGTTTTTTATTCGGGATGATTCAGTTTGGGGCATTTAGAATGGAATAATCAAGCCTATAATGATTATATGACAGATAGATCACTGTCATGATCAATTCTATACTGACGCATCTTGTTAAATGGGGGGATGGGTATCCACCGAATACAAAATGAAATCGTGCCCATTTCACTGATTACCTCACCTATTTCAATTATGCAACCTGACCTGGCACTTTCAGAATTTTCGAACTGTTCTCTTCAGAGGACAACTCTAATATGTATACTATATAGACACCTCTTTTGTTTTGTTATGGTGCATATTCATCGAGCCAATTAATGGAATTTCACCAATGCGGACTTGATTTGAATATTTTAAGAAATGCTCAAGGCATAACAGCGGGTACCCTTATGAATATTGATGAGCATTTGAGACTCGGTCATATATTCATATACAAAACTTTGGATCGAATGTGGACTCGCTAGCCTCATCAGTATATATCATATTTTTCAGGGTAGAATCCTTCAGAAAGTGCGAATGCGAACAAAATAATCTTGCACCACCCGACACAATGCATCCTTTGATCGCGACCCCTTCAAATAATAAAAAGGGAAGTCATCCTAGGTGTCTTTTATTCAGACTTGAGTTTGACGAAAAATGCGCAAAAATATATAAACAAATATCGCTTGACCGAGGAGAGTGATACAAGCCTATGCAATAAAGTTTATTGATCACAAGAGGAATAATCTCGAGCATTCTCCAGCAATCCAGACTCTGACTGTTGAAAGACACTTCCATTTTTGCTTCATAATCATGGTAGTCCTTTGATACAATAATACCTTGTAATTCAGCAACATAGCGTTTGAGTCGACGACTTTGCAAATTCACGACATCGTCGTAATTTCGCGAAGTTGTCAACTCTGTGCTCAACTGTGATTTGATTATTACCCTTGCTGTAGGCCTGTACTTCCTGGATTTAAGCTGAACTCCCTGGGAGTATCACATGTCCGAGCTTCATATACTAGTTATCAGCCATCCTCAAATACCAGGGTCAGTTGTATGCCTCTCCCCTCGCTCACATCACTGTTCCTGGAGTAAACCGATGGTTAATCGCGGGATTGATTGATTGATTGATTGGTTTTTAATCCACCTTAAAGATGAGAACACTCAAAATACAAGTTATATATAATTCTGGTGAACATAAATACAGAAATAAACAACTAATATACAGGGTGTAGTAAAATCAGAGAGGTGATTCGAAAAGATACAATGTATGTACACAAGAAGATAGATTTTACGAAATATTTTGTTATCACAAAAGTAAGATCTTGTAAAAAAAGAATACTGCTCGAGTGTGTGATCCGAGTCACTAGATTGCACGAGTTGATTTTCTGGCCAAAGAACATTCACGTTGCGAGCATTGAGCAAACATTGAGAGAACATCAGGCGAACATTAAGAAATGTTAGGCGAACAGCGCCTCTGGCCCAGAATATTTCGAACACCGCCTCTACAGGGTGGCCCAGAATTATTTTCCCGTGCACAATAGAATTCTTAGTGTATCCATTGCGGGCCAGTCTGTAGTGAAATGGCTTACCGACCCCTGGGCTACTTGTGACGTCACTACAGCCTAAGAAAGTTTCTTATCGGTGTGCCTTACAGCGACTCTAGCTACCGGAGTTTCTATTTGGGGATAGTTCCTCTTGGCATTTGGCCTATTCCTCCAAGCTATCAAAGTTTCGATTCGGTCGACCCAGAAGTTTAATCAGACACGGCTTTGTGGTCTTGTGTTCACGGTGGTGCAGCCTGGAGGAAATCACTCTTTATTGACCGCGTTATTACGACTGACGTTTAGAACACGACCTTACACAATTTTGAGACATAGGTCTTAAAATAATGATGAATCTGCCTATCTGCTCTGCCGGCATCTCATCTTTAAGAAATTGCATCGAAATACTCCAAAGCCTTCAAATATACTCATGATAAAAAGGTTCTAGCACCGTTTTCAATATGGTTTGTAGGATATATTTACTCTGTAGAATAAAGCTACTGACTCGCTGCTGATATTGGCAGAAGTAAAACACACAAAGTTGGGAAATTTACAGGGAAAAAGATACATATTATCATGCTTGTCAAAGATTAAGTAATCTAGTGTTTACCGTAGTTAGTCTTTCCGTCGATCTTCACCGATTTGCGTTGTCTTAAACCTGAAGACAGGTTGCTCGGTAACTTGGGAGGCCTGCTTTAAGGGCTACCCAACATAAAGATAAGATCATCCGGTATCTTGAAAACGTATTTTCCAGGGTAATAACAATAGATGCATTTTGAGAGAATTTGGGAAAATCCCAGTTGGAAATGAAAATAGAAGAATAAATTACGTGGAATGTTACTGGCGACCAGTTAACATGGTTGGTTCCAAATAGACATTCAGCAATTCTATTGTGACCTATGCATTTGGTGGGTACCCCCAAAGCACAAAGTTGGTCACTTAAGTTAACCTTTAAAAGTTGTCTGTAATTTAGGGTTGATCTGTAGATATTCAGTTCACCACACAATCTATAACAGACCATTGGGGACCATAGCTAAATCTTCTCATCTATGTTCTCATTGACCTCTCTTGTCCCTTCCAGTTTCGGCCGATTGATCCAATGTCAAGAGAATTACAGTCCATGACTTCGAAAGATTCCGCTTTGTCCGGGATGTAGGCACCCTGGCGAAACCGCACCGCAAGAATAAAGAAGATGCAGTTTACCATTTTTAATATTTACAAGCGTAAAGAATGTATGTTCCGATCACTCTCAGCACCAATAACTACTCGCTAACCGTATCCTTCAGGTACCTACACTCCATGATCAACCATATTGGCAGTGTACACAATATCACCAATCTTGAATCTTGTCAGCTGCTGTATTACTCCTGATATCACGATAATCTTTCATCTTCTCCGTGATACATATCATAGCAGTCTTTCAGCACTTCATCTTACGTTTTCTCCAATGTCTCTTGGTTATGTAGCGTATATCTTCTTTTTCTTCTGAAAACTAGAGCACTTTTGATCAATGTAGTGTGGTGTATTCATGTTATCAAGTGGGAGTTATGGTGACTTTCCAGTGTGTCATGTATATATTGTATTCATACACGTATATTTGTTTGTTTATTGTTAATTGTATCATACATTGGAATACAAAGGCACAGACGGCTTCAAACAATTATTTCTGTTTTAATTTTGGTAAACTTGATATGTATCTAGACATTCCATTATTGAGAAGCCGGCCAATAGACCGATGTAACTCTGACAAATGTAATGAATAGAATAACAGTATTTTTAGTGCCAATATCAAAAAGTGATCAATAGCATAATATAAAACCCTTTTGGTATACTATAGTCCACTACATGTAGCAACCAAAGAGGAAATCGTTCATCTGTCTTCTGTGATACACATAATTGTTTCTTCTGTGATACATATCATAGCGTTTATTTTCTGCACTTGGTGATTTCTAACTTCACTCTCATCGGATATGGTAGTCAACTTGTTTGAAAGAGAAACAAGACCACGTTTGACCAATGAAGTTGGTGAAGTTATTTTAATAAATGGAAGCAGAGTCTTTCAAAAGACTCTGGTGGCAGTTATCACTGTGATTTGCATCTTTTCCCCATATATTGTATTCATACACGCACTATGTACATGTATACATGTATGTAAAATATATAATTTTGTATTATTCATTTTGTATATTTCCCATTGTAATATGCCAGTAGCTGAATTATAGGAAGGTGTTCTAGGCCTTATATGGCCCTATTTTCATAAACGAAGGTCGCTGGGGAGGAGTTTGTGTTTTTGATTATCCCCCACCCCCGGGAGTTTGGTGAGTTTTGGACATATTAGTACCATATGACAAGTTATTACGTCGCTTTTCAGGGAAATATAAAGTCAACCCTTGACAACTCTGTAGTAATGTATTACCCAGCACTTGATGATGCATGTACTTCCCCATTATAGTTTCATTATAGTTTCATATTGTTTCAACAACTATGTTAAAACAAATGTGGCGTTAAACGACACTTTGGTTGGCTGACCAGACATTTCTGCACGTTTCTGAACGGACGTCATCTGTCATAATAATCTAATTTGTGTAAATATGCAATCCATTTTGCTTCTTAGCGTGAATTATGATGCATTTTCAATTGAACTTGTATTTATATTGTGAGCATTTTTATTGTCGAGACCAGTACAGTTCTGCAACTGATTGATTAAAATATCTGAAAAATTATACTTATTTGCCAATAAAAACCTATCAGGTGGAAATGCAAGAAAACAAACGCCTTTGCTGGTCTTTAGTTCGTAATTAGGCAAGCTACACTTGGTGTTGAAATTCCACTCACTTCGTAACCATCATTCAAAAAGGCTCTGTTTTCGCTCTTTTCGACATAGTCGTACATGTCTAATCAGTGCCCTTAAATAAAGTAAACTGTAATGTTGTGACCTTAAGTGTTGATGTGGAAATGCACAGAGGGGGTTGGATTTTGTGGGCAAATGTAATACTAAAAATTCGTATCAACCGAGGAGTGATTCAACTCAAAATTTTGCTAACACGTCCTATATCGACAAACTCATTTGTGGTATTATGTGTCATGCTGTAATAATATTTCTTAGCCAGTTCTATGCATTTTAATATTTGTAAATTATACCCTAAAAGCGCCTGATCTCAAGATGAACACTTTAAATCGGAATATCCAATTCCTCCCCACATGTGCACGGTTATCAGATTGTAAAGCCCGTTACACGAGGGACTTCTCACCAACTTAGTTGGAATTTTAATTCATAACAGGAATCCAGACCAGGTAACTGATATTTTGCCTGATTAGTTGTAGTTGCTGGCTGCACTACCGACTTGTTCTATTTCTCGACGACATCTTTGTGTATATAAGGATTTTTTTGTTGAAATAAGGAGTGTGGGGAGAAATTTCCCCGTGTGATTCAGTCAACAACATAGTTGGGCCATAGTTTGACTCTTTATCTTTATAGGCGCCATAGCCGCCAAGGCTGTACCTTCTCATAATCCACGATTCTGCCCAAAACCTCCTATTATCCCATCGATTTCTCCTTTTCCTCTTTTCACTGATACTTTTTACAATAATAATAGATAAAATCTTCTTTTTCTTCCTCTCATTGTACACAACAAAATCATTGGCAGCCATGTTTCTAGATCTAAGATTCCCCCGCCAGAAATAATAGATATCTGCACTCAGCCTTGACCAAGGTTTTGGCCTAAATATAGTGCAGGACCTTAATATTGCTGGGATTATGTCTTTCGTGTGAGTGGGTGAACGACTCTCAACTTCCAGTCACCTGTGCATCTGTTCTTAATTTTAAAGCCAACTAAGTTGGAGAGAAATCCCTCGTGTGTAGCGGGCTTAAGACAACGAAGTTAATTATTAAAGCGAGGGAAAGTTTGATGGGAGTCATGGATGGGGTGGATCTATCTTGGAGATAAAAGCGGTATAGTTGAATTTTCGGGAGATTATTTAGGTCCTTTACGTGCTTATGATTAGATATTTGGGTATGACATGGTTTTTAGTACCTATATAGTTGCATGACATTTGGAATATATCAGTATCATTTTTGATTTACATAAACTCTACCGCTAGCCCCTTTGTTGTAATGCGGCGATTGCTTCATCTCATACTTGACCAACCTTATTACCATGATATTTATATTGGAATAAATTAGTCCGTGGGATGGGCTGGAGCAATGAGAATGCCAAGTCGTGCTAGCATGACTTACCATGGGAGGAAGCCCGATCCTCAAATAAAGTCACCTAGAGACTAAGCATGAGATGTATCTTATTCCTCCCCTTGAAAATCCCTCTTTTTTGCTTGTAGCCTTTTTACGCTTTTTCGCGAGTGCGCTTTGCGAAAGGTTGTTTATGCAGTAATTATGAAAGGGTCAACTTAACAACGTTGTCTGGTGTTTTGGGCGGAGTTATGATGCTGTAGATATGCGTGATGTAAATAATTACTGTTAACAACTTGGTTCTACATCATTGTTTGAGCTCAGTGTTTAGTAATAAACTTATTAATATATGATATTTTAGTTTTCTGTTTCTGATACTGTTAGTTGGACAGGATTGGTTGCAAATCAATATCAGCGATGATTAGGGTTGTGACATTATTGCTCTTAAAGAAACTAGCTGGTGATGTTGATATTTGGAACCGCCCCATTTATGGTTGTGACATAGTCTCTGTCTGTTTTATTGATACCGCTTTACCGCACAGACTTATTAGCTCTCGGTTACACAAATTTTAAGATTGCAATTAATTGAGTTTAAGATGTTTAAGGAATTAAAGGATACATGGAGTTTGCTTATTATGCACAGTCTCTTGTTTTCACAGTTGGCTTGCTGGTTGTCAATTGGATTTGACCGGCTCCAAGGCTGTCTCTTCAGTTGGCCGGATGGTTGTGAATCTCTCTGATGGGTTGGCCGGCAGTAAGATTGTCTCTTCAGTTGACTAGATAGTTGTGAATCTCTCTGATGAGTTGGCCGGCTGTATTGGTTGTCTCTTGATGAGTTGATCGACTGGCTGGGTGTGAATCTAACTGATGAGTAGACTGGCTGTAAGGCTGTCTCTTGAGCTGACTGTATGGCAAGCCGTTTGCTTCAAAAAGTCGAAATGATTTTTTTTCTAGTCGAAATGATTTTTTTCTAGTCAAGATATTTTTTTTCAAGTCAAGAAAAAAATTTGAAATTAAATTTTTTTTTCAAGTCGAGATATTTATTTTTCTTCTCATTTAACTTATTGAAGTTGAATCAATTAATAAAAATTTCACTGCGAGAAAAAAGTGATTATAAAAATAAAAATAGTGTTTGTAAAATATAATAATGATACATAATAAATACCGAAATAGTGTCGAAAGTAAAAATTTCATACTCGAGTAAAAATTTCATACTCGAGAAAATAATCAGTCGAGCGCTACAAAAATACAGTCGAACATTATGACGTCATCAGTTTTTGTGTACATTGCGCGCGCCGCCTAGCAGGCCCGTGTGTCGTGTTATTCTGCAAACCCTCTATCGCGTGCAATACCTGATCATTAGTGCTGTGCATATGCACCAAGACCTCCGCAAAATCTTCTGCCAAAACGGAACCGGTGTAGAAGTTTAAAATGTCCTAGGATAAAATGTCCGGGAACAAAGGATTCTATTATGCGCTTCAATCTCTGAGCTATTGACGGTCAGGGTCTCTATAGAACCATATTGCAGAATACAATAGGGCCGGACACTTTTTCCAGGGGGGGACACTTTTTACTTTTACACCGGTACCGAAGTGATCGCATGCACGTATATACAGCGCACTCAGAATTCCTAGAATGTCATCTAGTAGCCTGGAACAGTTCTCTAGTTTGTTTTGATCTAATGATTGTCTGGCCCTTTCAGATCGCCGGACCATAGCGGGACACTGACGCAGACACTCGGCAATGTCAACAACATCGCCTCCCGCCATCTTGCATACTGTATAGACTGGTCCCCTGCTATGTATATATGTGGGCATTAGAATGCGAAGTCAGCAAGAGAACGGCTGGGGACGAGTCTACATACTGTACACGAAAAGTGATGACGTCATAATGTTCGACTTATTTTTTCTGTCTCGAATGTGTTTTTTTTTTGTTGAATAGGAAATTTGTCATTTACAATAAATTTTTATCGACTTGAAAAAAAATGTAAAAGAATTAGAAAAATAATCAACTGATAAGTTGTATATAAAAAAATTAATGACAAAAAAATTTTTTTACTTAAAAAAAATATGTTTATATATTTAAAAAGTCGACTTAAAAAAAAACTTGTAGAATTGAAAAAAAATGTGTAAACTTGATAATACTAATCTCAACTTTTTGAAGAAATTTCTTGACTTGAAATAATATTTCAAGTCAAGAAATTTATTTTTTTTATTTTTTCTTGACTTGAAAAAAAAAATCTCGACTTGAAAGAAATCATCTCGACTTTTTGAAGCAAACGGCTTGCCATATGACTGGATGGTAGTGACTATCTCAGATGAGTTGGCTGGTAAGGCCAGTCTCTTAAGTTGACTGGCTGGTTGTGAATCAGTCTGATGAATTGACAGCCAGTAAGGCTGTCTCTTAAGTCAACTGGCTGGTTGTAATTCTGTCCAATGAGTTGTAAGGCTTTAAGGCTGTCTAATGAGCTGACTTGCTGGCTGTGAATCTGTCTAATGAGTTGACAGGCTGTTAAGCTGCCCCTTGAGGTGATTGGCTGGCAGTGAATCTGTCTGATGACTTGACCAGGAATAATGTCGTCTCTTGAGTTGACTGGCTGGTTGTGAAGCCCTTTGATGGGTTGATAGCTGTAAAGCTGTCTCTTGAGTTAACTGGATGGTTGTCAATATGTCTGATGAGTTTTAAGCCGATTTAGAACTGTTCAAGGGCCAAAACTAAACACGCTTAAAATCATCGTCTTCACGAACCAAATTAATGACACAGCAATTTTCCATACCAAACGAGTGCGCATAAAAGCCCTAAAAAAACACTTTGTTCATCAGGATCTTTTCGTCAATAGCTTGAAATGCAATAAGACAGCTTTTTAATTTTTGGGATAAAAAAAGACCGGAGAAAAGTCTTGTATCGTGGATGAGGTGGTAATTCACCACATTCTGATTGCAATAGCGGCCATTTCAAGGATGGACGGATCGACGTCGGTACAAGTAGTTTCGGTCATGCGCAAGGAGGTCGCACGCATCGGTCACTTGGCTAAATTTGTGTAAAGTATTAATTACACATTTCGATGCTCGACACCCATGACAGCGGGTGCACGGTGCCCAACGTCTAGTATGATATTATAATGGTAGTAGTAGAGGTTGAGTTCCTATATAGCGCGTTTCCATGTTTGCCTGATCTAAGCGCTTTTGGGATATCATATTATTACTACGGTCACCACAGAAATCAATCAGGGATTTCAATGAGAAACCCGAAGGGGCTCACTTGAACTCGACAATTTGGGGAACTAAGCAGTGACTCGGCCGGGAGTCGAACCTCCTCCACTGCGCTACCGCTGCCCCATACCATTCCCAGGGGTCAATGCGCTCCCCATTTCCGGTGGCTCTTATTGGACCCTGTATACATGCATATGTCACAGATGACGTCTCCCCAAAATCCGGAGGTGACGTAGGCATAATGACATATTACCCGTCTACTTTGCCATGACGTGTCACTACGGTTTCTATAGGACAAAACTATTTCGTGGCAAACCAAATAAGCTTTCAATTAACAACTGGTATTATGGTAGACATAAATACAGATATCTGACACGAACAAACAAAAATAAATTCTTTGTTGCTAATTTCCATATCACATTTGCCACCTGCAGCAAATAAGGTACCACTTTATAAACAAATCCATGTGACTGTCATTTAATCCTGATGACAAGCAGACATTTCACAATAATCATACAGCACATGGTTAGTATTTGTCTGTGGTAGTTATTAGTGTCGTATTTTAATGCAGGTTTATTAGTTTGACGCATTGAGGAAATTAATCATAGTAATATATATGACTAAAATCAAAGGAGATGTCAACCCTATTCTCGGAGGCTTTAATTGATGTTCACATGATAACCAGAAGCACAATTTTCACATTAATAATCTGATGCTAATACGAGTAATTAAATGACATGTGATATCGAGTGGCGCCATCGATATTAATGTAAATTGTCATCAACATACCAGAAAGTTTACTTAGATATTTCCAGGGAATAATGAGCGTCCGGAGGTGGAGCGCATTGAACCCTGGGAATAGAGGTTGCACGCTGCCAACCAGTAAACTTACATTCTGCATATTTCACTTGGGTGCAACGAAACTCAGGAACGCAATACAAGTCATAGTATTAAGGGCAGTCATGAATAATTATAGGATAATAACTAAACAATTAACAAAAACGAGTTCAGAGTAAATATTTGTTAATATACAATAACTTCTTAGTCAGTTATATTCGTCTGTCCCGTCAAGTATCACATCATATTATAGTCATATGGCATTCCTGCCGCGGAAAATGCTTTGTTTAAAAGTCCATATACACGTAGTTTGATAATTTGCCACAATAACGATGTCAGGGAATCCAAAACAGTAGGTCTGACTAGGAAAAGGCCAACCTGGTTTCATCAAGTGACAGAACTTTATGTCATACCGCCAAGAGTCATTGCGTTCAAGGAGACAATATTCAATACCATCAAGAGTCATCGCCTTGATCAGGTGGAGTTACCTGGCAGATGTTAGTTAAGATACAAGTGTAAAATCGTTACACTTTTCTCGAAGTTCGTCATCTTAAACTAAAAGAGCTTTGACCGCTCCCACGATGAAACTTCTACCATCTTTGGCATTTATGCTTCTCCAGTTTCAAAGTAAGTAATTTTTGCGAACGTCGATTTTTTTTTCTTTTGTGTCAGTTTTGATTTATCTCGCTGGTGTCTCACAAGCATAAACTGTATTTTCAACGATTTTATATGCCATCTACTCACTCTTCCAAGGATCAACTCGATATGTGACAACTAAGCGCCCAGACGTAGTGAAGACGTCACATCAGTAGCAGCGAATTGCCATACAAATCATACCATACAAAGAGGATTTGAACTTTGAAATCAGGCAAACCACCCCAGGACTTGCAGGGAGAGAGGATCAATTACCAACTGTCCAGAAAGCCCTAGCAATGGAGCTTATTGACAGAGGATACCCACGTGACCACTGGATCCATGCATACACCGATGGTTTCTAGATGCAACATCCACATCCATTTCAACACCAAATGGCAAGCTCAGCACAAACTTCAGGGCAGGGTGTCTGCTATCACTACAGCGACCACCACCATATTTCGTCTAAGGACCGGCCATTGCAGACTAAAAGCCAACCGCGAGAGGATTAACATGGCTGAGTCCGGAAAGTGCCAGTGCGACACATCTGAACGGACACCAGAACATGTACATGTACTCCAGACTTGCCCACTCTGGGATACCGAGAGATTGGCCATATAGCCATACGCTGCATCATTGGAGACCATTCTCCGGGGATCATGTAAGGAACAAGATAAGACAGCCAGGTTTATAAGAGAAATATGCCTGGTTGTGGAGTATTAGCCATAGATATTAAATCAAATGCTAAGAAGAAGAAGAAGAGTAGCTGCGAATTATCTGTCTGATCACTTCACTTGCCAAAACTGCTGTACAACAATCAAACAGATGTGGGGTAATATTTCTGTGGCTAAAAGTATATGTATAGTTTGTTTTGTTTTGTGGTCCAGATTCTTTTATTTCGAATTTATGACTGGCTCATTTTCAATGAAAATTATTGTTTACTGATCCAGTGACTTTTAAAGCGTCCTACAAATCGCATTACTGTTCGATAGTTCAAAGAGCCACTTAATATTGCACCAGATATGATATTTTTTTGAAAATGTGTACAAATATTGAACACGTTTTCTTCATTAAGATAAAGTAATCTAAAGAAATATCAATTAATCCAACACATCTCACAGGTTAGAATTTAAGGAAATAACAATGACAGCAAAACCTGCCAGCGCACTGCGAGGCCGCTCATAACGTCTGATTTATGTCATCAATCTGTCGGCCGAATATCATCTCCTGCTGAACTGTTCTGTAATAATGATAGAGATAATAAACAACACTTAGTAAAACGGCCTTTCTACTCAAAAATGACCAATGTTCAAACGGGCTTGCTCAAAAAGTCATAACACCACCAACAAAAATTCACATGAAGGGTCGTTTGATGAGTAATGTCTTGAGTCATACGGTCTTTCTTTTTAACTACTTTCAGATATTCTCGGTATGACGATAACTAATGCCCTCAGTAATTTACGTCCGCGACTCGGCCAAACGATAACGCTAAATTGTAACATTGCGGGAGAACCCGCAAAAAGTGTAATGTGGTGGAAAGACAAGAACCGCAGCCCAGGAGCATTACTTCTGTCGTACAATTGTTCAGTTGTTCGAAAGGAGTACAAATCAAGATTAAGAATGACTCGATGTGATATGAATAACTTTGATTTTCAATTAAGTAATGTTCGAACGTCGGACCGCGGGGAATGGGTGTGCGAGGCTGATGGACAAGAGGCCACAACTAAACTGAAATTGGATGTCTTAGGTAAGTCTTAAAAAACACATACACCTATGCAGGACATACGTTCTCCATTAAAAGGGAGAACTGTGTAAAGGTCTGGGATTTCGGATTGTTTTCCCTCTCGTTTGTAACGACAAATTAGGTAGACCATTTGAATGCTGTTTGTGCATGTCTTCTCCTGTTGTTCTCCCCAACTCAGGCATGTGAGGGACTATCACTCTATACACTAAAGCTTGCATGTACTGTAGAACCAAAAAAAATCACGTGCAGGATATTTGTGCCAGTAGGTCATACCCTCGAAAATATTCCGCCGCGAAAATCGCTTGCTTTTCAGCAAGAAGTCAATCTCACTGTTGCCATGTTCCCAGTGGCAATGTAACGAGCTATTAATGGTAGGGCCTATGCCGATCGCAGCTTACTGGGCCATACAAAGAGGTGATTAATCAGAGACTGTGTGTACTGTGCAATTGGCAAATATCATGTTTACACCTAACAAACACATATTCAACCTCGATCTTCCTTGACATTAACTTTTGCCTCATTATGCTCATCTGTGTTTGTGCTCTAGGCTTAATTACTCCCTACATTAAAACCTGCTGACAGTGGGTCTGCGTATGATAGGGAGTTTTTCGCAATTCTCCTTCATTGCTCGACATCGAGATCGGGAGGTCGAAAAATGCGTTTTGGGGGATTTGCTTCCTGATATTATGGAGTTTTCGCAAATCTCCCGGAACGTCAACGCGAACGCCTATCCCATTGTTCGACATAGTTTTCGGGAGGTGGAACAATTGTATAGGCGTTCGTTCACGCTGGCTTTTCGGGGGATTTGTGAAAACTCCCTATAGACAAGTACACATCAGCACCTACTAATTAATAGGAGCTCTTTCGGCGAAAGAGACTATTTTTATTTTTTGAGAAAAAAATTCTTGACTCGCGAAAATATTCTGCCGCGAATACGTCCATCGCCTATGGAACTTGCATAAAACGGGCCCTTGCATACACGAACAGGTCTTCCAAGTCCCTAGTTTCAAGTATTACATATTTCGTATCAAACATAACACATGTTGGTCCAGTCGAGTCTGAGCCCCTTTATGCCAGCTTAATTTCAATGATGATGGTCAATGTAAATGTAAGTCATTTTCGATATCGAACGATTCAGGAGAAAATTAAGCTCAGGCCTATAGTTTCATGACTATAGGGGATTCCCGAAATGACTGAAACTGTGACATTGTTGGCTGTGGTTATTGATACCGGCCTCTCTCCCGCCATCTATACCCGGTATTAGGGAGTGAAGCCCCCGAGACGCCAACTTAAACGCCTATCTCATTGTTCTAGCTCTTGATAACCATGGGGAACAATGGGACAGGCGTTCGCGTTGGCGTTTCGGGGGATTTGCGAAAATCACAAATGTTGGCTTACTTAAAGCTTATTACCCCTTCAAGCTGCTGACTACTCACTCTCTCTCTCTTTATTTCAGTTCCACCCCTCACACCAACAGTCACACATCCATCGCAGGTCAATGTAGGAGACACTGCAAACCTCACCTGCAATGCAGAAAATTTCCACGTGACGAAACTAGTCACTTATACGTGGACTAAGAATGGCGAAACTCTATTACCAGGGACCTTTGCTAATGATGCTCTTCTAATTACACCCGTCAACCTGGGGCATGCTGGAAAATATGTATGTGTCGCAGAAAATGAAGCTGGATCTAAGTCAAGCACTGAACATGATTTTGTTGCAATCAATAAGTATTGTTTGTGTGTCTATGTTTGGTGCGTTTTCGGTAAACTTGATAATATTGAGACTTTAGCGCTACATCCAGCTGATTTCAATCAGTTTCTCATGCCACTTCACATTACTTCCCCTAGCAAGACGAATTAACGGCCCGATGAACAGTTTGTATAGACGCCAGAATTGGCACAACCATCTCATAACTTAGGTTGCAACCGTTGCTTTATTTCAGGTCCACCCTCTGCCCCCAGCAAACTCAAAGTAGTGAACACAACTGCCGTAGCAGTAACTCTCGAGTGGATCTCAGAATTCGATGGTGGATCGAAGCAGAGGTTTTACGTCCAATACAAGCAGTATGCCGACAACTGGGATGTTGCCGCGGAGGTTCCTCAAAGAGGAATAACTGATCCAGGTCTCAAGAAAGCCGTGTATCATAGGATTATGGGTCTTGAGTCGAATGTTGGGTATATGTTTAGGGTGCGCGGCAAGAATTCTATCCCAGGAACTCACACGAGTAACTTCAGCAACGTAACATCTGGGAAAACACCAGGTTTGTTTGTTTTTTCGAATAGACACACCCATTCGGAATTCAGTTCATCACTGAGCTCCAGTTAATCACCTCTTGCGAAAACCATTAAATGCATATCATCGGTTTCTATGAATCATTACTCTTAGCAGCGCTTTATTAGACTTGAACCGGTATTACAATTTTGTGCGTTTCTGCGAAGGCACAGAAGGCTCATTCCAAATGCGAAATTCCAAATTCCAAATTCGAAATCTGATCTGACCAATCCGATGAGGTTTTGCTTTCGACCAATATGCTATCTGATTGGTCAAAACCAAAACCTCATCCGATTGTTCAGATCAGATTTCGAATTTGGAATTTCGCATTTTGCATTTCGAATTTCGCATTTGGAATTTGGAAGTTCAAATTTGCATCTTGGCTATTTGTTTGGTAAGACCTGAATTAGGAATTTGGAATTTGGAATTCCACATTTCGGATTTGGAATGAGCCTTCTGGGCTTTCGTGCGTTTCCGTGTTGCAAAATATTGTTTGTTTTCTGTTTTTCCTTCTTGGCAAGTCTTGGTTTCTTTATCTGTTTAGAGAATTCTAAGCTACAATGAACTGTGGAGAACAACCGCATACATGTGTTACATCGGCCTCTGAAAAGAATGAGAAACTTCAAAGGTGCCTCCCACGCCTGGGCGTCGAAAATGTATAAATACCGTGGTTTCTATCTCGGTACTGCGCAACTGACTAGACGTCAACAACGGCTAGCGCACATAACTCATCAATATCATTTCTCCATATAACAAGTATGTCCTATAAATAAACATTTTCTTCAACTCTTATCATCGCATGATCATTGTTTAAACCGTTTTTCTTCAAAGTTGTCCTTTATCCATTTTGCAGAGAAACCCCAAACGACCCTCATAGGTGTGAACCGGATAGACAACATAGTTAAGGTGCGCTGGAAACAAGTGACTGGAAAATATACAGCAATTAAGATCGTGTACTGCCAGGAAGGTACTGAAGACTGCAGGAATTCCACCGTGCCTAACCCAGATGATAACATTGCAGCCTTTCTCGTTGATGCCGACAAGACATATTATTATTTTGTGGTGGTTGAAGATGGTGGGGACGTTGTATACAGGAGCACGGTTTTTGTTGGTTTTCACACAAACACGTCAGGTGAGTCGGGTTTGGCTTAAGTTGTGGATACTTGTATCGACATTCTTCGAAAAACTCGTTGAGACCCAGTGTCATGTATCAAATCCCTCTTATATAGCTACATACTATTATTTGTATGTACTATTATATTACCAGATGGAATTTCGACAGAATATAGAACCGTCGGATTAAATTGACAGATTGGCCCCGTCAGTTTGATAATTTTGGAAGCATGACAGCGTTGAGCGAAAACTCGTCTTGTTCGGCCATTCGCTCACAGTTGATCATGCATTCGGCACTAAACTTGATGCAGCTGCTGGTTGCGAAAGCACACCAAACAGACCACTGTAGTTTTTCACCAACCAGACAGTTGACCCCAATTGGTCTGTGTTCAGAAGCTGGTCATCTATATTTTTTATCACTAGCATATTACATGCAAATGTTTGTCTTCGTCACATTCCTGGCTATGGTGTTGCATAGCAAAGCTTTCCGAGATCATAACTTAGAAAACATGTATAAAATGTAACAGATCAGGTATCAGTCTGACCTCAATAGCTCATAAGATGAGCAAGGCAACTGGGAAACCAATTTGTCTACAAATGTATTCATTTTACTTTATAAGCTCTCCTAACTAGGCTGATGAAGATTTAATTAATCAAAATGCTGTTATTGTTTTTTAACAGTTTTTCCTCTTGTTGGTGGTTTGGTAGGAGGAGCAGTCATTGTAGCTATCGCAGGCGTCATTTTGGCAGTTGTTCTGTGGTAAGATATTAAATACAGTCTGATACATAGTTACCAATATTTACATCTACAGGTTTCTTGACGCTCGCATACCTTACGATATCTAATTAAAAACACCAGAAAATATCAACACATGAAGCTAGCCCATGAAATATTAGACAACTTATATTTACGGTCAACTTGGGTGTGAGATATGTTGTTTTTTCCCTACAAAATTGCTTCCAGCAGGACCGTGACTTCTCCAAAGATGGTAATCGAAAATAATAAAATCGCTATCAACAGTACACCAGAATGTTATCTAACCACAGGCCGACCAGAAATTTAAAAAGGAAGCATGTCCAAAACCGCATTGCACCACTAGCAAATCCTTATTTCATGCAAGCTACCAATAAACTAGAGTAACAACGAAATATATACTCACATTTATATTGAATGAACTTGTAACGCATAATGCCGTGCCCCCAAATTGATCCAGCCACGGCACCATAAACGCATCACCATGGTAAATCATGTGCCGATTTAAATGTTCGAATTGGGTTACCTCATAAGGACGGGATGTTAATTCCATTCCAAATGCTTAACAGAGCTAAATCACGTCATGTTGTCCAGACGTATCAGGTTACTCGAACTTCCACGTACATTGATTGTGTTAAGCATATTCGCCAGGTCTCATTAAGCTTCTTTACTTCCGTAGGAAACGTTCACTGGCGCGATGGGGGAGAAAGCAGAGTCATCGACCTGCAAATGGCATCGCAGATAAAGATGATACTGGAATCAGGGAGAACCAGCTATCTACAAATGACACCGCATATTACGACGATACAAGGATTGTATTTAGAACAGACGGAAATAGCTCTGTACAGACAGACACGAACATTGGGACTGAATACGAAAATCATCCATTTCACCCTAAACGTCCGCCCGACCAGAATGCTGCATTGCCTATGGCTATGGAGACCGACGACCAAGAAAATGATGTAGACGTCGACGCATATGACTACGTAGATAGTGCTACGGCAAGGCAGCGAAGAGCTTCGGGCGAAAACCCAGCTCCTGAACCTGATGATCATCAAATGGAGTACGCAACCCCGTATGAGCAGTTCGGGCAGGATGTCTCAAGCAAGAACAAAATGGGTCAGGAGAGACAAGAGCCTGAAGACACGGACAGAAACTTATCAATCCCCAAACAAGGACAACCTGGCCAGAGCACAGCCGGAAGCAGATCAAGCCAATCCGATGGGGACAATAAGCGACCTAAAAGTTTCTCGAATGACGATATTGTTCACAGCCAAGAGTCAACATACGCCAATTTAGGTCGAGTAGAGCCTGTTCACCATGGAGAGTATCTGGACCTCAGACATGTCAGACAGTCATGTATGGAATAATAGGGTATCGGCATCTCAATTATAAGCGGCGCTGAATTTTGATAGGGTATGCAGCGAACGGTCACGCACCTTAATAAAAGTTTTGTCGATGTTGTACTTGAAAATACATGATTGTAGTACCTTTGGAAAAACATATTTTCACTATTTTGTATTATTTGGGGAGGAGGGGGGGGGGCATTCATATCATAAAAACCATATTATAATTTAAGATGGTCTAATGGGGCTAATATTCGGCGATATTTCCATATCACTACGCCTTCACATAAGTTCCTGTCAGCGGGTTTGAATCTAACATCCAAAAATGAAGTGCAGTGATGGAAATAAATGAAAAAAGCGCCGCCTATGTTCAGATCACCTTAGCCTAAGAAATTGATAACCTTACTGTCGGTACTAATTGTCTCACCATAACCGCGAGGGTGAGCTAAATGTTTATCTCCATCCGAGCAGCTCCCCACCAAATTCCAAAAACATGTCAAATGAAATAACCTATTAGTGGTTTATGCTTTTTGATTGCTTCTATATTTGTGACCCGCCATGACGAAAGAAGTCGACCAGCGCCAAGTGCTACCATGCCCCAGTGACATTCAGCGCCACCTATAGCGACGGGCGCAGTTTTGCTGACACCCTATTGAGACCGATCTGAAAACTCTTAAAGGGACCCTTGCAAGTAGTTTATTGGTGACTCTGGCTAACAATTGACCTATTTAGTATGCTAATTAGCGGTCTAATTAGCTAATTAGGGTTATCCTTGAGTTCCAAGGTCTTTGAGCTTGAAGTGAGGGAAAGATAGGTCCCTAACCTTGACTTAGAACGGTCCAGAACGTGATTTTGGGTTTTTTCCTTTACTTTGGGACACGATAGACCTATTTAATATGCTAATTAGTGGTCTAATTAGCTAATTAGGGGTATCCTTGAGTTCCAAGGACTTTGCCCTTGAAGTGAGGGGAAAGATAGGTCCATAACCTTGACATAGAATGTGACAGAACGTGATTTTGGGTTTTTTCCTTTACTTTGGGACACGATAGACCTATTTAATATGCTAATTAGCGGTCTAATTAGCTAATTAGGGTTATCCTTGAGTTCCAAGGACTTTGAGCTTGAAGTGAGGGAAAGATAGGTCCCTAACCTTGACTTAGAAAGGTCCAGAACGTGATTTTGGGTTTTTTCCTTGAAATGAAACATCCCTACAACCCTCAGTTTGACCTAATTACATGGTAATGACATGTAGTCTTGATGTCCAATGCCCTTGACTTAAAAAGGTTTGAGAATAAACTTTGAGTGTAAAAAGATTGATTTTTAGAGTTTGCTCTTGAAAAGTGAGGTTATTTTTGACCCATACTGTGGTTGTGTCCTTGGGGTACATGAGCATGATCTTGAAGTGTGGCCATGACGTGGGAATAGCCATGCCCTTGAGATTGAGAGATGTGTGTCGAAGGTTATTTTCAAATCATAGTGGCCCTCACATTGAAATAAGGCCATCATTTCATGGTGACTGTCAATAATTGAGTGAAAACCACAGCATTAGCCATGAAAAATAGGCAGATGCAAATGCTTCATGTGAGAGAAAGGTAAACTTACCCAAAAAAAGAACGAGTAATCCAATTATCTCCATTTCCAGTGAATGTAAGTTTTAATTTACATAATCCAAGCAAATTCTTTGGAAGGGGTGTTTGAGTTTTGCATTTGAGCATCCAAGACAGCACATATTTTGCAAAAATTCCTTCACCACGCATGATTTTTCTATGGAGGCCGTGATACAGCTGCGGTAGTAGTGTCTGAATGACCTCCTGTTTCTATTCACGAACATCGGTAAAATGCGGGATAGCCATATCATAAAGGATGCATTGTAAACGTTTCACCTGGATTTCGAATTATCATGCGGTCGCTTCTATAGAAAAGAACGGCCCCGTTCCAAGTCAGCTGCCATGATTGCATTTGCATGCATTGAAGAACCACCTTTTTTAGAAGAATGTGTCGTTCCTCTTAGAGGAGCCTGATCGAATTTACATACAGGGCAGACATTTCCGTAGAGACGCCTTCAGTCTAGCCGTTAAGTCTAAGATCACGTTCGCATATGTCCGGCAGATGGTTGATAGACACTGTAAAAGGCTTAATATGAAAAAAACCCACCAAAAACAGTATTGTTTTCTCATCAGCTGCATTTGGAAAGTGTGCACACTTTCAAAGCAATCAAACATGACGTAGCGTGGCCTGCTGCAGCACCTCATGAGGACAAGATCAGGCTGCGTTTAATGAATAGTAAATGTTTGACTGTAGATAATGAAACAGATGATGGTGTATTGTTTCTTTTCGATATTAATTGCCAACGCTGCAAAATTTGGAGGGAAAATATGTCAATGGACTTTGTTTTGTAAAAAGGCAAGACTGCTGACCGCCAGGTGTTGTTTTTACTGACAGTGGTGTGTTTTAAGAAGCAACGTTTTTAAAGACAAAACACATGTCGCACGGTTGACCTTGAGCGTTAAGATAAAAGCCGGTGAAATGATGGACACATCATCAGTTCATCTGAACAGTGCAAGAGAGTGTGCTTGCCGTTTGTGCCAAATGCCTTTTTTTGAAAGTTTGAAATTTCGACCCGTTAGTGTACCTGTGTGTGAGTGTGTGTTAAAATTTCCGACTGGAAATCGCGGAAAATCATCTTTGACATCTGAATTCATAAGGTCCCCAAGGTAAGATACACTTTTATATATACTTTTTTTGTATGCGTGTGCGTGTGTTTGTGTTGGTGTGAATAGGTAGAGGGGTGTTAGTAAAAAAGCCATTGCATTATATAATGAGGTGTTAATTGAGTAGACAGTGCATTTATGATGATGCCATCGTATTAGACAGGTCAAGCAGGCACACGCTCCCGTTGATGCATGTGTCCCAAAATGCTGAATCCAATGGAAGAACGTTGTAAAGCGTCAATGTGGTCTTCTATTGTATTGGGAATGTTCGCGCTAGAATGTGTTTTGTTTTTGGTGTTCATAGCTTACACGTCGAATACAAAAAATCAGGTTGATGCCATTGTACCGCTGTCTGGCATAAATGAAACGGTGTCGTACAAAGATGTCGTGGGTGGTCCCTTACCAAACTTTCCAAACTGTACAAAGGGCATACACTTTGGCAGTGAGATATTTCTTCATGTTTGCCTCGTTCATAATAAACAGGTGATAGATATTCGAAAATTCATAGATCAGAGACCTCAGTATATTGGTATAGGTCTAACGGTGGCCAACTGGTACAATCTAATGGAAAGAATGGCCAACATATCATCTTATTTGAACGTTTAATAATGCAGGGGCTCCAACGCAGTATTCAAGCAGCTGATAAAAACCTCATAATGTGTGTTGTGGTGTCATTCAATGTCAGGCAGTCATCATGAATGGTCTACCCGTACCCGTCAAAGCATCGCTTAATTTTGTGCTGCATGAGCGGTTTACTGTACGTGGCAAAGAACCCGTGTCAAGTGTGTATATTGTAGGCCAGAAAGTCTATGATGATTTGATGGATCAAAATGAAAATGTAAAAAAGGTGTCTCTTGGCAATGTAATGATTAACAGTACGCTTTTCTGTCTAAATCGCACCATCCCTGTAAAGCAGAAATATGGACCTTTTGAGATGCTTGAGATTTTTAAAATGCAAAGAACAACGGTTCGGACAGCTGTTGAATGCATAGAATATCTTGCAAAATATCCTGACATTCACGCTCTATCTCGAGATGAAGGCTGGGAACTGCAGCAAAATGGAAAATCTGTATTGCAAAGGTGTCCGCCAAGTTATGTGAGAAAATCCCTTGAGTTTGCATTCACAGCGTATAACCCTGAATTAGACAGTTGCGAGGGTGTCGTCGTGGTGCCAGGGGTGGTGACATGTGTTGAAATGGCCGATGACTCACGTGTTACAGTTATTGAACGAGACACAATGCAAATTATTAAAATCGAAATAGCCCCGAGGCAGTGGTTCATTTTGCAAAGTTGTCGGACTGCATATTACGCGAATGACACTAACTTTTACTTGGTATTTAAGGATACTATGTATTAAAATATTATAGTACGCAATTATGCGATGTCAGAACCGAACTTGTATATTGTGTAAAAAAAACAACAAAGTGTGTGTCTATAGAGAAAAGGCATGACATCATTTAATGTGGAAAGGGTAAGTTTGTTTTCATTTTGTCGTCCGACATGTCATATTATCAGGTGTGCAGAGAGTATAATACAGGGCTTTTTTTTCCAGCGAAAACCTGTAAAAATGTTCAAGAAGTTTAGTTATGCAGATGCAGTGACCGGAAAAGACGCTAGCGTTGGTGAGTTGATTTTAATAGCCATTAACCACACAGGAAGATGCAATCATGAATTTCATAGGTGTTAACCCTATGTTGACTCTGTACATACGGCAACCCCACACACGCACAGGCAATCGATTTTCGATCCACATGGAGCATACGCTTCAACGTCAGGTTTAATTATGGAATAATGTATGCGTCACTAGTCCAAATTACGAAACACTGTTTGAAAAAACCCCAACATGTTACGTTTTTTTGCTGTTATTCATACAGATCATAATGTAACAGGTGTCATAATTCTTTCTATTTGACAGGACTCATAGATTCAGAGGACGAATTTACGGATGCGACGCCTTGGGTAACGGTTGAACGAAAAAGGAAAATACCTTCTCGTAAGTCTCATCATACCGCTATTATTCTGCATATGTGCCACTGTTAGTAACCACAATACGTTTATTTTTTATAATAATAATGATAATTGTAAATACTGTTTAACGTTCTATGTTCAACATTACAGGTTTGGCTCTTAACAAGAAGAAGAAACGAAAAGCCACACTAGAACACCCGCTACCCACTGCCCAGGCGCCAAAACTACCTGTAGTGTCAGGTCCAACAGGGAGAGGCCTACAGAAAAAAACAGACAAACAAGGTAGGTTTACAAAGAACAGTATGTATGCGTATATATACATACATACATGCGTTAAGAACCGCACATACAGTAGAAAAATTAAGACATCCATGTATTTTGATATCTAAAAAAAAACTTCACTAGATCTCTGTGAACACATGTTTGATTGAAAGTTTATTTTGTAATAATCATTGTTCCATCACACGAATCCGATTTACAGTTGCATACCCTCCATGCTTTCAGAAACATCGAAAACACAGATGTGCAGTTCCACGAAAAAAAGAAAACCATCACATGCACTTCCAGCGTCAACTACGACCGCAGCCGCAGGGCACCCACCACCACCTACCCCTAGTGATAAGACAGACGACGACGACACCCAAATGCAAGGTATGTATATATTTCATGAAGATGATGATAATGATAATAATAATGATAAAACACTATTAAGGAGCATGTATTGTGCGTGTGCATGTTGATGCAATAGCAATGTTCTAGAGCATGGATCAATGAAGTTGTATGTATTCCTTCATGTATGTAAATTAACCAACACATTTTCCTCTTTTCATATAGGTTCTAAAACAGCCGTGGACCGTCTGATGGGTGTCGTGAACACCATACTAAACGAGAGGGCATCGAAGGGGAGGTTTGGACTACCAAGTGCAATGCATGAGCCGCATGAGTATGACAAGGTTGTTCAACAAATCAACCCTTTCATTAGAGCAAATGATAATGATAATATTGAGGACGATGTGCACAAATGTGAGGGGGAGTCAGAACAGGTATTACATTCTGTGCAGAGCACTTCTGCCTCTTCTTCTTCTTCCCCGTCTAGAGGTGCTAATGCAGAGGAGGTAATTATAATTCCCGACACCCCCTCTGAGGAACGCATCGCCCCTTCACAAATTCCGGGGTCGTATACATGTATTGATGCCGTTGCTGCGGTTGTTTCAGCCGATGCGGACCCTTATGATATAGACTCTAGTCTATATTTTCCCCTTACACCTCCTGGAGCGCCAGGTGCAGTGCCGTTGCAAGAGGGTGAAGGGGCTTTACCTTGGTTACTTAGCCCGTCTCCATCTGCTAATGAACCGCAGCAGCAGCAACGGCAGGAACCGCAGCTGGACGCAAACGAGTATTGCGTGCCACCTGTTAACCCTATCGAGGGTTTACCTGTGACCCATGATACCTCAGATTATCCTGATCTAATGGACTTGCTATCCTGTGATATGGTCCAAATGGTATCGTGTGACACAGGTGAACACACCTCACAGACGGTATCACCTCCAACGCTATCAACCCCTACATTTTCTGTTGCTGATGAAAAGGAATTGGACAGGAAAATAGTTGAACAGCTTCAGAATTGCACGAAGCTGTTTGATTATCTTGCGAATGGACAGTTGGGACTTGAGACGGTCCAGAGCAGTCAAAACAACGATGATGTTGACCTTCAAATGGCTCTCGAAACATTGCCTGAACCGGAGCGATCTAACACAGAGGTTCTTCACACCTCTCAAGTCGCAACGACTTCAGACGCTTACGTGTACCCTTTGTACAAAAAACCTAAACGGAAAATTCCTTTTCGTCAGCAGAAGAAAAAAAAATGTACGCCCGAAGGGGAGCGCCCGATTCTAAGGAGTCTTTTATTTGAGGGCAATATAGCGGAGCCTTCGGGTGTCGGAGCTCGTTACGCTCCAGGGAATACTGTCAATAGCCCGTATCCTTTAAAAGTCCCCGATTCCCCGGAGCGTAACGTCGCGTCACATCAGTCTTTTTTAGATTTAGGCCGTCACAACAAAATAGGCCCTTGACGTTGTTGCAGTCTGGAGGTAACAGGCGTCTGAAATACTCGTATTCCGGAAGCCAAAGGTGACGCTGTTGATGATGGTGATGATGACGATGACTGTGATAACACTAGTGCTGATGATGATGAGTTTGACTCTGACACTGATGAGGCTCGCGAACACATACAACCTGTTTTTCAGGTAGTGTCAGCACGTGAAAAATACATTCCAAAATATCGACAGAATGGAATTGAAATGGATATCAAAGTCGATGGTTTACAAAAAAGTTCATCGTACAATGATGTCCTATTTCACCTGTCAAATGCCTTTTCGGAACTTTTGGCCACCCTCATGAAGAACGTAGAGTCTCAAGACAGGGTCAGACTTATCATTTCGGGTGATGGTTTGAAACATATAAGTATCCCTTTCATAGCTCCCGATCTGATGACCGTGGAGAGGGTTCTTACTCATTTAGAAAGGGTAACACAATCCAACGATGCATGGCTCTTTAAGGGTGTATTTCATGTTAGCTTCATTCATGTTAAATTACCGATCGGTGGTTTGTATGCCAGGGGTATTGCATGTCCCAAGCAGAGAGTGAAAGACAAAACTACTTTTGTTGAAATGAGAAACAATGACACCCTCTGCTTGGCCCGTGCAATCGTAACGGCAAGAGCCCGCGCTCTCAAAGATCCTAATTATTCTGCTAGTCTGATAAACATCAACTCCGTTTAGCATCCGAGCTTCATGAAGAAGCGGGTGTGCCCAAACGGAAATGTGGTATTCCAGAGGTGCGCCTATTTCAAAAATACTTGATGCCCAATTTTCAGTTAGTTGTATTTTCCACGCTTTTTATGGACGGTATATGCTTTAAAGGGCCCCCGCGAAGCATCGTTTGAATATCTATCATTATGGCGATCATTACGCCCCTATAACAACGATGACAGGGTTTTTGGAGAAAGCCTATTTTTGTGCGCATTGCGATACTGGATATCAGAACTATAAAACGCATGTATGCGATCGAACCTGTACTTGTTGCAAAAGTGATACGGTTTGTCCTATTGACAAATGGAAGAATTGCACGGTGTGCATGCGTGTTTTTAAAAGCGATCAGTGTTATGATAGACATCTCGTCAAAAATGCCCGCGAACACAGCGTGTGTGATATCTTTAAAAAATGCAAAACATATGCAAAGGTTTATGACGCACGTGTAAAGCATATTTGCTACAATTCATATTGTTGTACTTGCGAAGACCACAGGCCTTTCGCACACGATTGTTACATTAAAAAAATCGTGAGAAAGGAACCGGAACCTGGCAATCCTATATATAACATGAATTTTGTATTTTATGATTTTGAATCCACGCAGGAGAGGGTATTGTGTGATGGTTCAAAGGAGCACGTGCCCAATCTGTGTGTTGCACAGCGTTGCTGTTATCATTGTGGCGATGAAGAAAAAGTTGAAAATGACGGAGACACGCAGTGTATTTTGTGTCGGGAGAGGCGTGAAGAATGCGTCTTCAAGGGGGAGGACACGGTGTCTGAGTTTTGTAAATGGCTATTCAATGGTAAAAATAGGGGGAGGGTGGCAATCGCTCACAACAGCAGAGGGTATGATGCTTTTTTCATCATCCAGTATCTTCACAGCGTTGGTATAAAACCCACAAACGTTATACAGGTAGGCTTGAAATACCTTGCATTCGAAGCATGCGGTGTAAAATTTCTTGATTCGCTGAGTTATCTGACTATGCCACTGAGTTCATTGCCGAAAACATTCAATCTGAAAGAATGTCGAAAAGGCTGGTTCCCACACCATTTCAATACAAAAGATAATCAAAATTATGTCGGTGAGATACCGCCCATGGAGTACTTCGACCCCGATAGTATGTCTTCTGAAGGAAGACAGGAATTTATGACATGGTATGAAAAACAAAGAGGTAAGCCTTACAACTTGGCAGATGAACTTCTTGCCTACTGCAAAAGTGACGTCACAATTCTACGTTGTTGCTGTGTCCTTTTTGCACGTTATTTTAATAGTATTCTGAAGGTGAACCCCTTTGAAAAAAGCGTTACCATGGCATCTGCGTGTAGTCAAGTGTATCGTCAGAACTACATGGAACCTAAAACGATTGCAGTGCTGCCGCCCTATGGTTATACAGACGACAAGCAGTCGGCTATCGGTATTAAGTGGTTGGAATGGGTCATGCGAAAAGCGCCGAATCTCTTTATTCAACACGCGCAGAACGGGGGTGAAAAGGCGATTGCGAATTACAAAGTAGACGGATGGGACGCGCAAAATAACGTTGTATATTCTTTTGATGGGTGCTATTATCACGGTTGTTCGGAATGTTTTCCTAATAAAGATACCATGAACACGCGTACAGGTTCGACAATGGGCGATCTCCAAGAGCGCACTATTTTTCGCCGTAATTTTCTGATAGACCTCGGTTATACAGTCATTACCAAACGCGAGTGCGAATTCAAAGCGGATATTAAGGCGGACCCCGAACTAGCGGCATTTGCAGAAGATTTAAAGATCAGTGAGCCTCTTAACCCCCGAGAAGCTTTTTTCGGGGGTCGAACGAATGCCGTGAAACTGTATCATAAATGCACTGAAACCGAAAATATCAAGTACGTAGACTTTACATCCCTGTATCCGTATGTAAATAAATATAGGCATTATCCACTAGGGCATCCTGTTGTCTACCGCGGTGAAAATCTTCAAAAGATTGAAGATCCTCTAAAGTGTGAAGGTCTAATTAAATGCAAAATTTTACCACCAAAACGCCTGTATTTTCCTGTACTACCTCAGAGAATGGGCGGTAAGTTAAAGTTTCCTCTTTGCGCGAAGTGTGCAGAGACGTCGTCTAAAATATGTGAGCATTCAGACGATGAACGCGCGTTGCTAGGCACATGGGTTATATTCGAAGTCAGAAAAGTGGTCGAAAAGGGTTACAGTTTATTGCAAACCTACGAAATTTGGGATTTTGAAGAAACGAGCAAATATGACCCTGTGACGAAAGAGGGTGGCTTATTTACAGGTTTTATAAACTCTTTTCTGAAACAGAAGCAGGAAGCTAGCGGCTGGCCCGATTGGTGTGAGACAGAGGGTGACAAAAACAAATATACCGCTGATTATGAGAAACACGAGGGCATTACTTTAGACAAGTACAACATCAAATATAACGCAGGCATGCGTTGTACCTTCAAGGCAGGTATTTGCTCACTTTGGGGTAGGTTTGGAATGCGAAATAACTTTGTGAAGACTTTATACACAGATAGCCCCGAGGTTTATGTTGACAAACTGACCGATGATAGCATCGAAGTCACCGATTCGCTGTTAGTGAATGAAGAATTCGTTTTGTTAAAATACCGTGCGAAGTCAGATTTCGTAGAACCTTGTCCTCACACAAATTGTGTCATCGCAGCTTACACAACCGCTCATGCACGGTTGAAATTGTACGAGGAATTGGAAAAACTAGGGGAACAGGTGCTATATTTTGATACAGATAGCATTATTTACGTACATGACAAAACAAACACGAACCACATCAATCCACCTCTGGGCGACTATCTGGGTGATTTTAAAGACGAGTTGGGCGGGGGTTCCATTGAATAATTTGTATCAGGAGGGCCTAAAAACTACGGGTATCGTGTGAAAGAGAGCCAAGAGACCGTGTGCAAAGTCAGAGGGTTCACTCTTAACTATAGTAACAGTAAAAAAATTAATTTTGAAACAATGAAGGATTTGGTGCAAAACTTAAATTTTTCGGACACAATTGCCGTCGAAAATCCTTACAAGATAAGGAGAAGGAAGGATTTCAAAATTGCTACAGTTCGCGAAGTGAAAAAGTATGGACTTGTGTATGATAAACGTTACCTGACCCGCGATTTCTACACCTTGCCCTTCGGCTATTAACTATGTTAACGATAATAATAATAATAATGATAATAATAATGACTATCATTGATCTGTTAAGCCCATTCTCAATTTTTTCACAAATCATAATGAAAAACCCGTTTCATGTTTTGTTTGTGAGTTTGTAAGCACGAATATGTAGCGTTCGTTTGTGTTTATGTCTTACCGCAACATTTGTAAATATTATTGTGTAATTTTCTAGTCATCATCATCATCGTCATCAACATCATCGTCACCGTCATTGTATATGTCCACATAATCAATGACAGTGACATTTCTTTTTCTATTAAGCCTGCTGTTAACTTGTAATCACAGTTACAATCTGTAAACAGGCATCTGTGGTTATACCTTGATATTCACCCTAATGTAAATATGATATGTATAGATATATGTATATAACATATGTATAATCAACTCATTTCTGCATTTCATGATATAACGTGAAAGAAAATTATATGTGTATATATATATATATATTGTGTACGTCTTTTATCAATAAAATAGTCTATAAAGACATGTTTTTGTTGTTGATTCGCTCATTATAGTTCACACATCTCAGCATGTATATTTCAAGCGGAGCCCTTCTCTTGAAACATCCATTCACATGTCTCGTGGCAGGACCCACTATGTGTGGAAAGTCTGTCTTTGTGCATAGATTGATAGCCAATGCTGTGTCTACGATTGACCCACCGCCTGAAAGGATCGTTTGGTGCTACGGCGGCGAATGGCAGGACTCATTTACAGCATTTCCAAATGTAGAGTTCGTCTCGGGTCTGAATTTTTCTCAAAATCATCCTGCAGACAGGCGAACATTGCTCGTTATCGACGATTTGATGTGTGAAACTGACGAAAAAGTCACTAAAATATTCACCAGAGGTTGTCACCATCAAAATATGAGTGTGGTTTATATTGTTCAAAATTTATTTCACAAAGGCAGAGAGCAACGCACTATAAGCTTAAATTCGAATTATCTTGTGCTATTCAAAAATCCAAGAGACGTGTCCCAGATTACGCATTTGGCTAAGCAAATCTCTCCTGGAAATACAAAGGCCGTGCGCGAAGCTTTTAATGATGCCACGCGCCAGCCTTTTGGATATCTATTCTTAGATTTCAAGGCATCAACACCCGACGATTTACGCTTAAGGACCAATATCTTTCCTGGCGAGAATCAAATTGTATACTTAACAAAATGACACTCCAAGCGTGTAACATTCGGCACGTGTTGGCAGGTGACGTAGCATCAATTCAACATGGCAAAATATCACATAAAACATTATGTACATCAACTGAAGGCTTTGAAGGCAGCCCAGGCTAAGAAGAGACGTAAAATTCTTCAGACAGCCGATAAAGGCCTCCTTAATGCCGTGGGAGAGTCGGCGAGCAACAGTTTAAAAGGGAACGTACCCCTCAATCGAAATCAGTTCAAATGTCTGAAGAAACACAAGCACTCTCTGCGTAAATTAGCTTGCAAGAAGACGTCGTTAAGAGAGCGTAAACGGATCATTCAAAAGGGTGGCTTTTTAGGAGCATTGCTAGGACCTGTGATCAAATCCATCGGAAGTATTTTTGGCGTTTAATTACGTGCTATAGCGGCCGTTATAAAAATATTCAACAGATATGAGTCAGATGCGAAAAATGTCGCTTATACCGCACGAAATGGTTGAAATATATCTGTATCAACAGCGCCACAAAGAAGACATCAAACCACATGCCCACAGTGCGATGGGAATTGATCAAGAAATGCAAGAAATACTCTCCTCAACCTCTATGAGTGATTACGATAAGGCGATAGCATATTCACAATTGCTGCGCAAATATTTGGGAACGATACATTCGTCGTCTTTAGATTTAAACGCCCCTGCACCAAAAGTTCAACAACGACAAGAAATACAGCCGGCTCCAGTTGCTAGTACACACCCTGTAACAGCAACCGCAAAGGCACAACCTGTTGATACAGCGACAGTGAGTCAAACGGGTGTCAAAACACCTGTACAACAGGCACCTCTTTCGGCTAATGTGATATTGCAGCAAGTACCCGGCTACTCGAAAGCAAAAGCGAAAAAGTTGGTTAAAGCACTGACGGATGATCCAAATTTTAATTGGAATGAAAGAGGCGAGATTTCAATAAACGGCGACGCCGTCAAAGGGAGTAATATTAAGACTGTCGTACATAATGCTTCTTCTAATGCCCGACAGACGCTCACACCGGCTGGCGTTGATTCTGTCCTGTCCTATTTAAACGGGAAGGGTGTGATATCCGGTAACATGGTAACCAGCAGAGAGTGGAAAAAAAGACTCGGCCTCAGTGACAGTCCGAAAGCAAGCGCTAATAAAACACCGAAGACCGAGCGGAGAAATCCATTAGCTTCTTGGAACTCTCCACCGACATCTCACACCCAGGGTTCTCATATATTCGATACGCCCTCTTCACGACGAAAACATGGCCAAAAAAACCCGCCAAAAAACGAGGACTGGGAACAATGGTACTAGCAGAGTCTTTCTATACGAGGGTCTGGTCACCGGCAACTTTCCTTTGATCACACGGCTCTCTCGGGCAATTAACTGGAGCCAGATGAAGCCCTTTAATTTTTTCTTAAATTTTGCGCAAACGTCGTAAGTCAGTTCTATCAACTTCCGATGGTGGCGCGCTTTTTCGCCAAAGCTCACCGAGTTTCTCCGAACCGTTCCGAATGAGGAAGACACTAACAACAAAAATGGCGGACGAGGGAGTTGTCTTTCAAGATTTTCCGGTTAATTTAGACGATCTTTCAAGTCTGCTTCCTGAGCATGACCAACAACTGAATTTATTCAGGAAAGTAGTGAAGTTGTATCTGGTCTTGAGGGGTTTTTCGCTGGCGCGATCGGTAAACACACTATTCAGGAAAAAACCAAGCAGGTGTTGAAAGGTCAAAAAGCGTTGAGAAAGGGACTGAAGGAAAGTAAGACATTGCCCTGATGAATCCTGTGATGATGTGTGTGTTATCAAACCAGATCAGTGATGTCAATATAGATCAAGTGTTAATGTCAACCGTCCTTGACATGTTGTAAAGCAACCAATCTTTGAGTACATAAGTATTAAATGAAAGCGCATTAACTCATTCTTGACTTTTTCTTGTTAACCCCCCCCCCCCCCCTAAAACTGAGGATTCTCAAAGTAACACTGTGGTAGACGTCTCTGTTGTGAAATGTGATTTGACCCGGTATGGATGACTGGATTTATCTCCCATCATTATAGCAAAATGTCCAAATGGTGGTAAAAGTTTCTTCATGGACATTGACATGTCATAGAAATACATGTTTAGGTCATAGTTTCAGTCTGGAGCTACGCTACAGCTGACCAGGTGTCATAGGGATTGGTTTCACCTGAAGCAAAGGTCATCTAGCGGTTGGAATAAACACATTTTCCGTACCGTAGGAGATAGACAGCACGGGTGTACCATTACCAGAACCAGTAAAAAAATCAATACAATTTGATTTACATAAAAACATTTTATTACCGGGTAATACCAGAAACATAAAGTGAAGTAAAACCATTCTATCAAGGACCTTCAATGTTGTCCTTCATTTCAAGTTGTCCTATCACTATCAGCAACAGAAATAGCCTCGAAAAAAGTCGGCACTGTCAATATAACTTCAGCAGGTCGATCGTCCGGTTCTAGCCTTGTGCTCATAGTCATAACTGTGTTGCAGAAATTTTCGAGAACTGGATCTAACACGCTAACTGGATCTAACACTGACGCCTTCGGTAACCTATCATCTTTCTTGCTCTTGGGACGTGTAAACCTGGACCTTGAACCCTTTTTCTTATTCGGCATGATGGAACCAGACCTAAAGTGAAGAAGTGAAACAGCATAATTTATAACTGGTAAACAAAACAACAAAAATTACAACTGGTAAATAAAACAACAGAGTGAATAAGTTCATTTCATCAGGTGACTCAAATCAGGAATTACAATTATAAGGCCCAGGCCTACTTAAGTTAGGTTAAAAAACAAATTAACAAATACAAATACAACACAAGCTGTTGTGTGTTTGGGTGTATTTGGATTCAGCATATTTCCCATTGTAATGGATTGTATGTTCAGTTGTCAGATTGTGATTAAGATAATGTTAATTTATACAGTCATGTAGTCATGGAAGTAGTGCGCTGAAGATAGATGGGGGTCAGATGGGGTTTTATTTTTTGGAAATAACAAATAAGGGTGTGTGTCGATCAGCCGCAGAATTTTAGGCAGATATGACATCTAGGCCCTGTTTGGCCTTATACACATGGCCAAGTAGTTGGGCATGAGTGGGTGTTTTTGATTAGGACCTCCCGAGTATTGGTAAGTTTTGGAACTAGTATTATGTCAAAGTATGTTGCTTTTCGGATAGATATAAAGTTTATTTTGACCACTCCGTAGAATATCATTATAACCATGTTTGATCAACCTCGTTGAAAGGTTATTGGTATATATATATATTTGTTTGTTTATTGTTAATTGTATCATACATTGGAATTTAAAGGCACAGACGGCTTCAAACAATGATTTCTGTTTTAATTTTGGTAAACTTGATATGTATCTAGACATTCCATTATTGAGAAGCCGGCCAATAGACCGATGTAACTCTGACAAATGTAATGAATAGAATAACAGTATTTTTAGTGCCAATATCAAAAAGTGATCAATAACATAATATAAAACCCTTTTGGTATAAAGTCCACTACACGTAGCAACCAAAGAGGAAATCGTTCATCTGTCTTCTGTGATACACATAATTGTTTCTTCTGTGATACATATCATAGCGTTTATTTTCTGCACTTAGTGATTTCTAACTTCACATCGGATATGGTAGTCAACTTGTTTGAAAGAGAAACAAGACCACGTTTGACCAATGAAGTTGGTGTAGTTATTTTAATAAATGGAAGCAGAGTCTTTCAAAAGACTCTGGTGGCAGTTATCACTGTGATTTGCATTTTTTCCCCATATGTGTGTAAAATATATAATTTTGTATGATTCATTTTGTATATTTCCCATTGTAATATGCCAGTAGATGAATTATAGGAAGATGTTCTAGGCTTTATATGGCCCTATTATCATAAACGAAGGTCGTTGGGGAGGAGTTTGTGTTTTTGATTACCCCCCCCCCCCCCGCCACCGGGAGTTTGGTGAGTTTTGGACATAGTACCAAATGACAAGTTATGTCGCTTTTCAGCGAAATATAAAGTCAACCCTTGACAACTCTGTAGTAATGTATTACCCAACACTTGATGATGCATGTACTTCCCCATTATAGTTTCATTATAGTTTCATATTGTTTCAACAACTACGTTAAAACAAATGTCGCGTGAAACAACATTTTGGTTGGCTGACCGGATGTCATCTGTCATAATAATCTAATTTGTATAAATATGCAATCCGTTTTGCTCCTTAGCGTGAATTTTGATGCATTTTCAATTGAACTTGTATTTATATTGTGAGCATTTTTATTGTCGAGACCAGTACAGTTCTGCAATTGATTGATTAAAATCTCTGAAAAATTATACTCATTTGCCAATAAAAACCTATCAGGTGGAAATGCGAGAGAACAAACGCCTTTGCTGGTCTTGAGTTTGTAATTAGGCATGCAACACTTTGGTGTTGAAATTCCACTCACTTCGTATAAACCAGCATTCAAAAAAGGCTCTGTTTTCGCTCTTTTCGACATAGTCGTACATGTCTAATCAGTGCCCTTAAATAAAGTAAACTGTAATGTTGTGACCTTAAGTGTTGATGTGGAAATGCACAGAGGGGGTTAGATTTTGTGGGCAAATGCAATACTAAAAATTCGTATCAACTGAGGAGTGATTCAACTCAAAATTTTGCTAACACGTCCTATATCGACAAACTCATTTGTGGTATTATGTGTCATGCTGTAATAATATTTCTTAGCCAGTTCTATGCATTTTGATATTTGTAAATTATACTCTAAAAGTGCCTGATCTCAAGATGAACGCTTTAAAACGAAATTACCAATTCCTCGCCACAGGTGCAAGGTTATCAGATTGTAAGACAACGAAGTTAATTATTAAAGCGAGCGAAAGTTTGATGAGAGTCATGGATGGGGTGGATCTATCTTGGAGATAAAAGTGGTATAGTTGAATTTTCGGGAGATTATTTAGGTCCTTTTCGTGCTTATCATTAGATATTTGGGCATGACATGGTTTAGTACCTATATAGTTGCATGAAATTTGGAATATATCAGTATCATTTTTGATTTACATAAACTCTACCGCTAGCCCCTTTGTTGTAATGCGGCGATTGCTTCATCTCATACTTGACCAACCAGGATATTTATATTGGAATAAATTAGTCTGTGGAATGGGCTGGAGCAATGAGGATGCCAAGTCGTGCTAGCATGACTTGCCATGGGAGGTAGCCCGATCCTCAAATAAAGTCACCTAGAGACTAAGCATGAGATGTATCTTATTCCTCCCCTTGAAAATCCCTCTTTTTTGCTTGTAGCCTTTTTACGCTTTGTTCGCGAGTGTGCTTTGCGAAAGGTTGTTTATGCAGTAATTATGAAAGGGTCAACTTAACAACGTTGTCTGGTGTTTTGGGCGGAGTAATGATGCTGTAGATATGCGTGATGTAAATAATTACTGTTAACAACTTGGTTCTACATCATTGTTTGAGCTCAGTGTTTAGTAATAAACGTATTAATATATGATATTTTAGTTGTCTGTTTCTGATACTGTTAGTTGGACAGGATTGGTTGCAAATCAATATCAGCGATGATTAGTGTTGTGACATTATTGCTCTTAATGAACTAGCTGGCGTTGTTGATATTTGGAACCGCCCCATTTATGGTTGTGACATAGTCTCTGTGTGTTTTATTGCTTTACCGCACAGACTTACTAGCTCTCGGTTACACAAATTTTAAGATTGAAATTAATTGAGTTTAAGATGTTTAAGGAATTGAAAGATACATGGAGTTTGCTTATTATGCACAGTCTCTTGTTTGCACAGTTGGCCTGCTGGTTGTCAATTGGATTTGACCGGCTCCCAGGCTGTCTCTTCAGTTGACTGGATGCTTGTGAATCTCTCTGATGGGTTGGCCGGCTGTAAGATTGTCTATTCAGTTGACTAGATAGTTGTGAAACTCTCTGATAAGTTTGCCGGCTGTAAGGTTGTCTCTTGAGTTGACAAGATGGTTGTGAATCTCTCTGATGGGTTGGTCGGCTATAAGGCTGTCTCTTGAGCTAAATGGATGGTAGTGAAACTGTTAGATGAGTTGACCGGCTGAAAAGCCGTCTCTTGATGAGTTGACTGGCTGGGTGTGAATCTAACTGATGAGTAGACTGGCTGTAAGGCTGTCTCTTGAGCTGACTGGATGGTAGTGACTATATCAGATGAGTCGACTGGTAAGGACAGTCTCTTAAGTTGACTGGCTGGTTGTGAATCAGTCTGATGAGTTGACAGCCAGTAAGGCTGTCTCTTAAGTCAACTGGCTGGTTGTAATTCTGTCCAATGAGTTGTAAGGCTTTAAGGCTGTCTAATAAGCTGACTTGCTGGCTGTGAATCTGTCGAATGAGTTGACATGCTGTTAAGCTGCCCCTTGAGGTGATTGGCTGGCAGTGAATCTGTCTGATGACTTGACCAGGAATAATGTCGTCTCTTGAGTTGACTGGCTGGTTGTGAATCCCTTTCATGGGTTGACAGCTGTAAAGCTGTCTCTTGAGTTAACTGGCTGGTTGTCAATATGTCTGATGAGTTTTACGCCGATTTAGAACTGTTCAAGGGCCAAAATACCTCGCTTCAAATCATCGTCTTCACGAACAAACCTAATGACACAGCAATTTTCCATACCAAACGAGTGCGCGTAAAACCCCTCAAAATCACTTTGTTTCATGAGAATCTTTTCGTCAATAGCTTGAAATGCAATATGACCGCTTTTTAATTTTTGGGATAAAAAAGACCGGAGAAAAGTCTTGTATCGTGGATGAGGTAATTCACCACATTCTAATTGCAATAGCGGACATTTCAAGGATGGACGGATCGACGTCGGTATAAGTAGTTTCGGTCATGCGCAAGGAGGTCGCACGCATGTGTCACTTGGCTAAATATGTGTAAAGTATTACACATTTCGATGCTCGACAGCCATGACAGCGGGTGCACGGTGCCCAACGTCTACTATGATATTACAATAGTAGTAGTGGAGGTTGAGTTCCTATATAGCGCTTTTCCATGATTGCCTGATCTAAGCACTTTTGGGATATCATATTATTACTCCGGTCTCCACAGAAATCAATCAGGGATTTCAATGAGAAACCAGAAGGAGCTCACTTGAACTCGACAAGTTGGGGAACTAAGCAGTGACTCGGCCGGGAGTCGAACCTCCTCCACTGCGCTACCGCTGCCCCATACCATTCCCAGGGGTCAATGCGCTCCCCATTTCCGGTGGCTCTTATTGGACCATGTATACATCCATATGTCACAGATGACGTCTCCCCAAAATCCGGAGGTGACGTAAGCTTAATGACCTATTACCCGTCTATTTTGCCATGACGTGTCACTACGGTTTCTATAGGACAAAAATATTTCGTGGCAAACCAAATAAGCTTTCAATTGAGAACTGGTCTTATGGTAGACATGAATACAGATATCTGACACGAACAAACAAAAATACATTCTTTGTTGCTGATTTCCATATCACATTTGCCACCTGCAGCAAATAAGGTATCACTTTATAAACAAATCCAAGTGACTGTCATTTAATCCTGATGACAAGCAGGCATTTCACAATAATCATACAGCACATGGTTAGTATTTGTTTGTGGTATGGTAGTTAGTGTCGTTTTTTTTTTCTTTTGTTTTTTTTATCGTACAGTGTACAGTTGGTGCAACTATTTACAAAGGTGCTTGAAAAGAAAAAAAAATAAATAAAGTTCACTATTAGTGAACACACAGGTATATTAACAAGTCATTTATCTCTATTCTGTTAAGGAAATGGTAATCTTCGCTATCTCTTTTTATTAATAAATCACGTATCATTTCCGACATCTGTCCATACTCCTCTGTAGTCCTTTCCTCATTTACAAAATTTACAAAATTGTTCACTTCTAGTACGTTTCTGGCATTTGATTGTCCCGTTATTGTTAAATTTACAGACATTCTTACTTTTTCATTACTACTCCTTCTACAAGTCTCGAAGAATTTCGTAAACCGTTTAAAAACCTGATCCTTAGGATTTTCCTCCCTCACTATCAATGGCAACAGTGCCCTATGTGTTCTTCTTGGTAATGATAGTAGTTTACGCATACAATTTCTCCATGCCGTGGAAAACCTAGAGAAAGACCGATGCGAGTAATCCCACAGGGAACTACCATAAAGGAACATCACAAAAGTCTTAAACAATCTGTATTTTAATGCAGGTTTATTTGTCGCATTGAGGAAATTAATTATAGTAATATATATGACTACAATCAAAGGAGATTTCAACCCTATTCTCGGAGTTTCATTTGTTATTCCTTTTAAAAAAGGAATAACAAATGAAACTCTCTACATGATAGGGTACAATGAACAAGGAGAATTAGTTTGGGTTAGAATAACAGATAAAAATGGTAGTCTTTTAGCCAATTCTACAATAAAAAAATTTCCTGGTGGTAAATCAGTAATGGAGAAATTAAATGCCATGAATATTTATTTTGAAAGCACATGACGTATTGCCGAACTAAGACGAGAACAAGAAGCTGAAACTGAAAAGAAAGAACAAGAGAGAAGAGCAGCAGCCGCTTTCCTTAATCATCTTAGCGGTGCTGGTCAAACGTCAACACCAAAAGAAGAATATCAAATGCAGGAACTTACTCATGACGGTGACGGTGTACGTAAGTCAAGCACAAATTACTGACGTAATTAATAGTGACGAGGAAAGTTACGTTGGAGATATTTTGAATGAAACACTAATTGAAACAATGATGAAAGCACCTGATCAAGAAATAGTGGAAATATTTGGTGAGAAAGAAGCTAGAACAGTTAGAACATTAAGATTGAATGAGAAAAAGATGGCTGAAACGAGAGCAAGACTCATCAGCAAGATTGCACTCCTTGATGAACAACATGACCAAGAAACAGATCCTGTTAAGAAACAAGAAATAAAGGATGTCTTGATAAGAGAGAAAAGAAGCTTAGATTATCTTAACAGTGAGTATGAATCACAAATTAAAAGATGGAAGAGACTTTGGATAGATTTTGTTAAAAGACCAGATTCAAAGATTCCACTCAATGACAGAATCAAGTTACTTTTTAAGGTTGAAGGCCTTAGGGATCACGTCCAAAGTCCGCACGTGATATTCGCCGGCGAAATTCACCCTACAGTATTTCGCCTGCGAAATCTGTCCGAAAATCGACCGGCGAATGCGAGGCGATAATATGAAATCGCCGGAATGTGCGAAATTCGCCCACAATCGCGCCAATTCTTCGATTTCGCCCCAAAAATCGCTCCAGGCGATAATGGAGCGATTTCACGAAATTGGTGGCTCTTGCATGCTTGTCCGATATTCGGAACGATTTTGCAACGACTTTCGTCTTGTTTTATTGGCGGAAAAGTGCAGTCACGTAAACAAATCGGGTCATACTAAACAGCGTCCACCAGGGTTAAACACATACATACATTAAAGCCATCAAAGTAAAATATAATGGTCATAAACGAAATAAGCATGAAATTTTCAGGAAATGTATTTTTTATGGTGTACGTATTACGTTTTGGCCACAAAATTTTATTTGATGACTTTATACCCGACTTTAAACCTGGTGAACGCTGGTGGGCGCTGGTGGACGCTGTTTAGGATAACCGGATACTACAACGATTTTGATTGGTTGGCTGAGACTCGGAAACATAAGCCTAACTATGATTAGCTGTATGATTCGGTACATTCCGCCACAATCCTTCGGAATACATACCATAATACTAAGAACCTCAAACCTCTGTGCCAAATTTGTGTAGCTCCTCGTGGATAGATGTGATGTATATGATTATATTATTACTGCAGTCAGGTTGACCGGGAATTCCAGTTTGTGTTTTTGTTCGGTCTGCTATCAGCTGATGTCGGAATACGCATACTACAACACATGTAGGCCTCTAATATTCGCTTCGTTCCGATGGTTGGCACGGTTGGTGAGAGCGAATTAGGCGCGATTATTATTTTCGCCTGCGATTTTTATTCAGTCTGAATTTTCGCCTGATCATAATAGAATCGCCGAAGCAGGGAGCGATTTGGAGGCGAATGAGTGTAGCGATATTCGACCAGGCGAATTTTCGCCCCGATTCGCGCAGCGAATATTTGCGTGCGGAGTTTGGACGTGATCCCTTACAATTGCTGCAATAGTTGCTGCAGTGACTATGATACTGACCACTTTAGGTCTTAGTATCAGTAATGCTTTGAAGCCTGTGCCTAAACCAGGACCTCCAACTCCTACGCCACCGGATAAACCACCATCAATTCCAGATAAAGTGAAAGAAGGCCTCAAGAAGTTAGCTGAATGGCTAAAAGAACTTGCCAAGAAATCAGCTGCGGCTTTACCGGGAATTATCTGTTCTATTGTCTTATTTCTCCTGAAATCAGTTGGTGCAGTTGTTGGATTCATGGCCGAACATCTGGTCATTCTAGTGATTGTTGTTGTTAGCTCCAACATTTATGGTTTAATAGAAGGTGTTAAAGCTGTTAAGTCAAATTAATGATTGATTTTTCAAGTCAAATTAATGATTGATTTTTAATGTAAATTAATGATTGATTTTTCATGTAAATTAAATATAATGACAACTGGAGTACTGCTCAACACTGAACGGAGTCATAAGATTCCACTCGGATTAAAGGCCGAGAGAAATCATCACATTATTACACACAATCCGTCTTCTGCTAATCGAAAAGAAACATTTTACATTAGAATACCTGCTTTAATGGGGCACGTCATCATCGCGTACATTTTGGAAAAACTCCCTAACGAGACCGGAGCAGACGGCTGAAAGTAGTTCAATTATTGGCCGCTAGGGTGCAGAATGTACGTCGCTCACCCGAATTTTTCACGCAACTATAGCTAAATGGAGCTAGTCCAGTTTGTGATTCATTTTGATACTTCAGATTTGGGCAGTAGACCAATATAACTTAGTCGTCAGTGTGGTTTTAAGCAGGAAAAACGTATTTGTTTTTCTTAAAGTGCCCTTTTTTGGACGGGCCGGGTGTGTGCGATTGTTTTGTTTATGTCACGTGACCTCGATCATGTCGACACAAAATTGAAATAAACCACCCTTTTCTGTCATTATTGTGGACGGAATATTTCCCTAATAAAAATATAAATATAATTGGCCAATTTCTTGAGCATATGTAGCGAATTCCTATGAAGATTTAAATTAGATGTTCTTTAACCTGTTACAACTGGTCTGATTTATTAATTCACTGTTACAACTGGTCTGGTTTATTAATTCAGCGCCATTTTGAAAAAACAAAAAAAATGGTTTGTAGGATATACAATAGTTACTCTCGTTATTTCTCGTCATTATACTCTCGCACACACGTGTATCTTAAGAGCCCCCCTAAGAAGGGGGGCTTATCAAATACCATAAAAACATTTCATTTGATTTTTAAAAGCAGTCATATAGTAAACGGACATCACCCAAGAGATCCAAGAAATAAACAGACAAATAACCACAGAAACACTGAAAAAAAACTAGCAATTTATACCAAATAAATCTGACGGGAGACGAAACTAGATACAAATTTAACTAGGTTATGCAAAATAATAAGATCTGTAGTGATAGATTTCGAGGAGTAAATCGACGAAGAAAAAAAGAGAGAGGCAAAAATAAGGATCACATTGTGAACCAATTTTAATCATTATACTTACAAACTTTTGACAACTCCAATACAAAAAAATAGCAGACAGGCGAACAACCAAAATTTCGTCATCATGCAAGAGTTTCAGTTCGGCAGATGCAAAACTAACGAAGCATAATCTTATTATATCCAGCACGTTATCCCTTTTAATTTTTTTTACTGAGACAAGACCACAAATGATTTTTAAGCCTTTTAGCAGCTAAATTGTCAATATTTGACCGCGTCGCATCCGTGGGGTTGTGAATCGGAAATTTTGATATGATATTCCGAACAGTCGGACATATGAATGGTGAAAAGTAAACTACATGTACTAGTTGACCACGGAAATTTTTCAAGCATCGACAAACTAGACAGACGTTGATATTTCCACTCATTTCACCCAACTGGCAGAAAAATCTCAAAGCACGCCCAATATTGCCAAATTAGCAAAATTCAAAATTAATTTTTTCATAAACTAATTTCTTGATATCTGTAGACTTGCCACACCAAATATATTTCCAATACCTTTCCAAATATGCACTTGGCAGTTAAATACATACTCTTTTCTAAATGATAGGTCTGGAACATCCAACCTATGAATATTCAATTAATGGTGGACTTGTGGCTGCTGTAACCATATGCCCCAAACATAAATAATTATACTTAATTATTATACATTAATATCTACTCATCAAAAATCAGTAAAAATTTTATCTATAAATTTTGCAAATGCCAATATGCTTGCACCTGGAAATCATCTTTTTCACTGTACCAACAGCTTTCATTGATTATACAACCCCTTGGGTTCGTGTGCACGTGTGGCATACCTGACATACCACAAAATGGACAGTGAGGTACCAATACGAACAGTGAGGTACTAATACGGACATCATCATCATCATCATCATCATCATGTCCAGCAGCCATGCGGCCATTGGGGCGACCCTAAGCTGTTAATGATGCGACACCACACGGTTCTGTTCTCGGCGAGGCGGATCAGGCCACTGGTCTTTCTTCCAGTCCAATGCGTCACGTCATCCATCCAAATTCTCTTTGGATGGCGGCTACCCTCCACTGGCCGAACCACCTCAGTTTTTCTTCTTGGCAACGGTTATGAGGCTGTCGTGATGCCTGATGTACTGGGTGACGAATACGGACAGCGAGATACCAATACAGACAGTGACGTTCCAAAACGGATAGTGAGGTACCAATAAGGACAGTGACGCACCAATACGGACAGTGACGTTCCAATACGGACAGCGAGGTACCAATACGGACAGTGACGTTCCAAAACGGATAGTGAGGTACCAATACGGACAGTGAGATACCACTACGGACAGTGACTTTCCAAAACGGATAGTGAGGTACCAATAAGGACAGTGACGTTCCAAAACGGATAGTGAGGTACCAATAAGGACAGTTACGCACCAATACGGACAGTGACGTACCAGTACGGACAGTGACGTTCCAAAACGGGCAGTGACGTTCCAAAACGGATAGTGAGGTACCAATACGGACAGTGAGATACCAATATGGACAGTGAGGTACCAATACGGACAGCGAGGTACTAATATGGAAAGTGACGTACCGATATGGACAGCGAGGTACCAATATGGACAGTGACGTTCCAAAACATATAGTGAGGTACCAATACGGATAGTGAGATACCAATACGGACAGTGAGATACCAATACGGACAGTGAGATACCAATACGGACAGCGAGGTACTAATATGGACAGTGACGTTCCAAAACGGATAGTGAGGTACCAATACGGACAGGGAGGTACCAATTTGGACAGTGACGTACCAATATGGACAGTGACGTTCCAATATGGACAATGAGGTACCAATTTGGACAGGGAGGTACCAATTTGGACAGTGACGTTACAAAACGGATAGTGAGGTACCAATACGGACAGCTAGGTACCAATACGGACAGCCAGGTACCAATATGGACAGTGAGATACCAATACGGACAGTGACGTTCCAAAACGGATAGTGAGGTACCAATACGGACAGGGAGGTACCAATTTGGACAGTGACGTTCCAATATGGACTATGAGGTACCAATTTGGACAGGGAGGTACCAATTTGGGCAGTGACGTTCCAAAACGGATAGTGAGGTACCAATACGGACAGGGAGGTACCAATTTGGACAGTGACGTACCAATATGGGGATAGCGAGGTACCAATATGGACAGGGAGATACCAATACCGACAGCTAGGTACCAATACGGACAGTGACGTACCAATACGGACAGTGACGTACCAATACGGACAGTGACGTACCAATACGGACAGTGACGTACAAATACGGACAGTGACGTACCAATACGGACAGTGACGTTTCAAAACGGATAGTGAGGTACCAATATGGACAGTGACGTACCGATATGGACAGTGAGGTACCAATTTGGACAGGGTGGTACCAATTTGGACAGTGGCTTACCAATATGGACAGCGAGGTACCAATACGGACAGTGACGTTCCAAAACGAATAGTGAGATTCCGATACGGACAAGGAGATACCAATACGGACAGCGAGGTACCAATACGGACCGTGAGGTACCAATTTGGACAGGGAGGTACTAATACGGACAGCGAGGTACTAATTTCTATTTCAAAACACCTCAAACCAAACACTGAAATGGGATTTTTAATGTTTCTAGTTTCTCTTTTGAAGGATCACACTGGAGAAGCAATTCCCCAGATTGCCGATAATTGGGCAGGCCTTCCAGTTTGCCGAGCTGGCCGGTCCTGGGGAAGGAAAACATTATTCAATAAAAATGGAAAAACTGTGGTTTGGAGTCCTTCAAAGAATTATCGTTGCCTTAACGTAACGATGGCCCGTATTTCAAGGATCCTATGCGTGATCCAATGGGGGGGGGGGGGGTCCCTTGGTCGTAACCCCGCCACAACCCACGTTCAATACATATCGCGCGGATACGAGCACGAGTCTTAATCAATTCAACGTCATTATATTGTATAGTAATTTGGCCAGGTTTAACACCCATGGTTGGACATCAAAACCAAATTATTCTCAAAATCTCCGAAAACATATATAGGCCTATATGACACTCGCGAAAATTTAGCAGTTCGGACCGACCGGACGCGATATCACCTTTCGAAAACGATTTTCTTAGAGGACATGACCTGCCTGACTAAAGAGTCAATCCCATATATCTTCAAAGATGATATTTTAACCCGCAGGTAACTAAAACATACCTTGGCCTACATAAATGACACAATTCAGGATAAATTGCGTTATCAAGACCACCTTCCAAAAGAATCTCCAAATTTATCTGAATTTAAATTTAGATGTTCTTCTTTTGTCTTCAACAGCGTTGCCCCAGTTGTTGGCAACGACCCCACTTATTGAAACTTTGGCCCAATTACTGTCTAACCCAGGAAGTTGTATCTTGTATCTGTTAATATAATGAATATCGTTAGCCAATTACTGTTAGAAAGAATTCATTTAGTGGAGCTGAAGACGCACGTATGCCTTCAACATGCATTCGACGTGGATTTTGTTCGGATTTTTTTTGACGTCGTTGATTCTGTCGATTAAAGGGTACCCTATTACTTGTGGATATTGCAGATTTAAGGTGGGCACAATCTGTAACCGTGGTAAATGCATGCCCAAGAGGTTTTACAAGTCTCAGTATCCCATCCTTATATACAAATGTATGCACGGTATATACATGTACAGCAATGGCTTACACCCACACGAGGGAGGAAATATTCTTTTTCGGGTCGCCGGGATTGCCCGAAAATGACTATAGGGATTCGGGATAGAGGAACATTTCCTCGGGAAAATTGCGACGAAGGTACCGTCTGGAAGCGGAATTTGCAGGATATGACAAATGGGAATCGGGATTTTCCTTCTAACAATCTATGGTGATGACCAAAACGCTTCCAAAGTAGCCCTTATAGATTATTTGACCAAAATTGTTTCTAGTGATATATTAGTCGATAACAATTCTTTGTCCCAGCAGAAACAGGCGCGGATCGGGGGGGGGGGGGGGGAGGTAAGGTTCGCACGTCAACGCAATCCTATTTGATGCCTGAAATGCTTGAAAATCGCATCAACTGCATGCCTCCTAAATGTTCAAACTTTTCTGGTGGAGTGCATTTCTTTGATGATACTTTTGACTTTTCAGACACGCTCAGCCGGTTACCAGCCTTGCAGGGTCATCAACTATGGACAAGGTAAATTCATCGTGGACTGCATCAGCTTAGGCTGGTTGGGACAGCGAAGGAACTTCTGTAACCGCAACAAATATATTGTTATATTAACGGGACAACTTAGGCATGATATATTGTGTTTTTTTTCATCCAAAAATGGTTTCCAGCAGGACCGTGACATCTCCAAATTAACAGGATAATTGAAAAACCATTGAACTGTAATAACCAATGCACTATAGAACTGCATGTATCCAAAGGCCTACCTGAGTTTCACAAGCCATGTCCAAGGCTGCCTCACAACCCTAGCAAAAATCGTTTTTCGAGATCAGTTGTAATGTGATTCTACAGGTGGCGGCGTATGATGGCAAGCAGGGGGTATTTTGCTTCTCGTCAGGTAAATCCTACACCCACGTTGTCCCTTTTAAAATAGCAGTTAACATAACTACACTGTATTTTTTCAAGTTTTTTTCTAGGCTTCGGTGTCGGCGTAAAAGGAATAGAAGTCCACCAATGTAATAGTCCTACCATATTGTTATCTTGTTGTGTTAAGCTTCAAGCCTACAGCTAGCGATACCTTAAACTTAGGCAATAAGGAATTCGTTGATGGTGGGAACTCTTTGAGCCCTGTCACATCTACCTTTCCTTGATAATCAGTTTGTTTCGTTCCATATTTCTTGTTTAGGATGCCAGAACCCGAGTGCCCTGCCGAGGGCTTCCGAGTGGCCTGGAGCACCACGTGATCTTGCCGTCACATTCCACAAACATCGACACAGGTTTCTAATGCGAATTTCGTTCAAACCACCGGACGGTAAGCGTGACGTCATTGCTGAGGTATCCATTAGCGAATGGCTTGAGACGCTAATATTCATCATGAATATATCTCGAGGTTGGAAAGGGGATTTCGAATCATCAATTTTTAAAAGTCTAACAGTGTAGAACAAAGACACCTCGCGATTAACTACATACACCCGACTGACGATCTCTTTGCATGCGAAGGCAGGTGGCGTAGGTTAGAGCGCTCTAGCGTACGCATGCGCACAATAGGGTGGATCGGAAAATTGTGTGTACAAACTAACCATCGATCCCTTATTTCTATTCCAGCAAGTATCTCTGCGTTGAAAGGTGTCATGGTTGCGATCATAGCCACCAGTGGGCGCGACCTTGGCCAACTCGTCACCTGCCTCGTTTATAACCTTTCCAGAGTTGATTGGAATCAAGTAGGACGACAGGTGGGTTGAAAATCAGAGGTTGGCCATCATTATACACTCGGGTAGAAAATTGCAATCTTCAATGAGATGTCAATCAAATTTACCAGCGTATAAGATAGTACACTCTTAAAAATAAATTAAGATTTGTGAGCTCTTCAAGGGTTTTTTCGGACAACACAAATAAGCACAGGTTTTTCAGGGAAGGGAAAAACCCCAAGAGGTTTTTTACAAACTCAAAAACTTGCAATTAGTGGGTTTGTCATTTCTCTGAAAAATCTCTAGAGGGGATGCATATTTTTTTGGCCGACCTCGAACGTCTGGAAGCAGTGTGTCCTTCGGTTTTTATTGTTTTGATTCGCGATCAGCGGGCCCACGCCCACCAATCTCGTCCCCCAATACACCCTCTCAAGTGTAGGTGGCACTGCACAGTGCGGTGGACGGTGTCATGGGCCGCCTCAAATATCGGCTTCCGGCACACGATTCAAGGTATTGTTCCAGTTCCCGGCGAGACCAATCTTTCTTGCGTAACAGGCACCATAATCCACACATTTCTTGGTTCGGAGGAATCCACAGAAGATGTCTACAGCATTTCCAGGACATTTAATTGATACATTTACCGATTTGTGGAGCGGCCTTTGACGCAACTTGGATTATAAAAATTGTGTCATTGCATTTTGTCGATCTTTATCGCCTTTTGCAAACATAGCCTACCGATGAGGTTGGTTAGCCGATATGACTGCTATTTGCTACATTGAATCGCGTATTTCGCTCTCGAATCATATTGGTCCTGTGGGTGTTAAAGATCTATATGGCCCTGTACTGTAACTCCTTTTCTTTCAGACTGACATAGAGCTGTACCTGACGCCAAGAAACTCGAACGGATGTCACAATCTCCCTTTTGTCTGGTTCAAACCAGGGGAGTCCTTCTACATAAACGTCGAGTCCCTGCCCGCCAGGGCCGCCTACCACCCTAACCAAGGCAGCAACTCCGTGGAGAAGTACTTTCGAATCCCTCCCAAGGCGAATATGACTGACCTTGCCTTTTTGTAAAGTCCCCCCCCCCCGTTATGGCCGCCTCTAGAAATATCCGAGGCAGCAGTGTGACTCTAGCACCCCTTGTTGCCCTCCCCTTTCAACCACAATGATACTTCTACAATGCATAAATTGGCAGGGAAGATGAGACAATGGCCGAGTTGAAAGTGGGCCGCGTTGCGGGATATCCCTGCCAGCGCTCGCTTCAGAAAAAACTGTAGGAAGATTCAGCCAGCCGGAATTCGCCGCCACTTTCCGATTGACAACAATATCGTGTAATTGAATGGCGAATCATATTGGAAGAGGATATATACACAGCATGCTGTGTATGCAACAGACAGTAGTTTTAAGTTCACAGCGTTTTATATTACTATTCATTAGGCTCGTTATAAAGCTAGCAACATTTTCTCTTGAATACACAACATGTGGTGTATACAATGTACAGGCACGCGCATTGTCTAGAGTACACAGCAGACTTCGCTGGCTAGAGAAAACTGTTATGGTCATATGGCACACATGCCATCCAAAAACCGGGGCTCCATACGCCTTAGATTTACTTGGGGGCAGGGAATGGATGAGAATTTGCCCCAACATGAAGGGAAGCGGGGAGTTCTTCCACCGACACCGCCACCGCCATTTTTTCTCCCGCTGACGTCATTGATGACGCGGTTTATTAATTCGCCTATGCTGTGCATGCAACCAACTTGTTCCTGCGTACACAGCGTCTGCTGTGGACATAGCCACTTCGAATCTTATCAGTGATCGTGTACTGACAAAAAAACATAAATGCTTGAAAAAAAATACTTACAAAGTCTTAGCTTTTCACCGCTGTGACGTTTTTGAACTTAACAAATAATTTGTTAGTTAATTTGAATTTAACAAATAATTTGTTTTCGACGCGATCCCTTGTCAAAAAAGATAGGGTGGCTCAATGAATTTATACCGAACTGGGGTACTGGCTGTCTCGCTAAACACGGCGAGGAATGGAGCTAAAATGAAGGCCAATACCGAGGCGGCTGCCAAGGTTTTGGGAGAAATAACAGCTCCACTCAGCGGCGTTAGGTGAGATTCCACCAGGTTTGGTATCAATTTCTAATGTAAGACACCTCGAAATTGATCTATTTTAAAGTGGTACGCCGTTGGTTATACTCGTGGTCCAGGAAATAGTAATGCAGTTGTTAACCTTGCTGTAGTACAGTTATCATGCACACGAACTTGCTGAAACTTGATATTTGTAGTGTTCGTATATCTGTCTACACAACGGAAGTGCTGAAATTTATACTCGGTACGTAATGGGAAATTATCCAATTCAATTACAAATTTCATGTATTTAACGTACGGCGTAGGCCTTTAAGCATTATCGATCGGGGATCTGCTGTGGATACATTCTACACCGACCTTAAGATGTGATGGTTGTCTATGTGGGCAAGATGGGGTTAATACATGATCCATCACAAAAATAAGAGGTAAAAATTGTAACTAAGTGTTTTAGAATCCTCAACAATTTAGCTATTGGAAACCGACAACAATGCTGAAAACTAAGTATATGTCGTAATCACGGATTAAGACTTGGTTTCTGATCCGATAAAAGCTAGATTAGGAAAACTTGTAAAAACTTGGATCAAAACATAATGGCATTACTGATGTTTTGATTAATAGTAAATCCCTCTGTATTTATCGCCATTGTTAGTGAGGTTGCCAGACTCCGGCGAAGTGATAGTACTACATTGTATTAGTAGCGTGGTCTTAATATACTTGAATATTATGTCTGCTTTGGAGAATATAAGGTTTCCTGGTATTTCGAAACGAAAATATGTTTATGTATACATTACAGACTAGTATTCTAATCCCATGGATGTAAGACCGTTTCATTAATTCAGAACATGGCCAACCCCTGGACAAGGACATGGCGCCATAAATTTGGGATAACCTGGTGTCGCCCAGCGACCAAACGAAAACAACGTTATTCAGAATGGCATCGAACGACCATGTGCATTTATATCAAATAGAGTTTGGCTTGAATATTTAGAAACTGTCTTATATCAATGAAAGTCGAGCATTCACAGAAATATATGATGCATCAGGGTTACATTAATACAAATCTAAACTGAATTCTGTGAATGCATGGATATAATGCTGCACAAAAATTATCATAGCGACTTTTACCCGTTTTTATATTGACGATGCAAAAATAGCGAACTACCGATATTCATTAAAATTAGCAAGTACGAGATATTCGCTTTTCCCGTTTTCGATGCGTCAGTGTGGGCTACTCTGCACTCCGTAGTGTATGAAACGTTTATTTGTCAAGACGCTTTAATATGAAGCGAAAGACGTGCGTACATTTCTTTTTGCTGAATTCCGTTTACGTTTTGGTTGCATTCGGATTCGGAAAATATGAAACTACGGAATTTCTTGAGATAAGAGAAATTAGCTTTGCCGCTTCCAAGGTCAATCAAAGGAAAATCCGGATTCTTGGTCCCTTTTTTAAGGAATGGAAAACGCGAAGTTTCCAGGATTGTTGCATTGCGTGTGGCGTCAACGATAGGTGCCATTCCTTTAATTTCGATAGGAAGCTTGGAGTGTGCCAATTGAGTGCCTTTACATCGTCCTGCACGGCGGATTTTGAGCATGGTTTCGAACCACTGGAGGTGAGTAAGTTAGATGAAATCATTTGCTAATGAATAAGAAATTTTGCCCCTGATTGAAGAAATATTCAATTACTTTGCCAACTTGACAGTGGATAACACATACTTTAAGGGCGTACTTTTAAACAGTCGGTGTGACATGCGATCGAACCGCTGGAGGGGACTAACTTTAAAAAAAACCCTTTCTTTTGCCAATCGTAATTTTTTAAAAATCATTTAGCCAACATTACAGTGGATTACACATACATTTAAACTACTGCCAGTACACAGTTGTTTTATAATTATAGTATCCTTTTATAGCAATTACCCTGTCGGTTCTTTACTTTTACCTACGCGCTCGATGAATTCTACGCACACACACACGCACCTCGAACTCCAGTGCAAATCCGCCATTGGTGACGACGTTGGCGCCAAAAACTATTTCTCTTGACCTCGATTCAAAAGCCTTTTTGAATAATGCGATCCAAACGAAAACATCCGCTACAAACATTCTTGATCAACTATTTGAACTTTATAAAGACGCTGTATGGAGAAAAATTGCACAAATATCGAAATGCAAGATTATTATGAGGAGAACTATTTTGGCCGATATTCACCCTACCACTTGCTCGACCTCGTCACAATCGTCATGTGGTGACGACTCGGATTGGCGTGAGAGGGAATACGTCCGTCCCCCCCCCCCCCCCCCCCAATATCCCCTCTAATGTTAGAATGATTCTAACATTAGAGTGCTTACCCTATAATTTTTTTTGGGGGGTATACCTCGCCAAAACTTTTGATAATTTACAGTTTTTGGTAGTTTTGGATACAAGTGTACATTACCTCAAAATTGGGTAGTTTGCCCATGTTTTTGGGTGCAATTGTGAATGGAATGACATTTATGGATATTTTTCACAATTCTTTGGGCATGTTGGGTACAATTGTAATTGTAAACTAGTCCTACCTTGGAACAAAGAGGGAAATACAGTACTGTGCATAACCCTTTCCTTCTCTAATCAGTGGAACTCCATCATATTGTTTTTGAACATATTTTCTGAGGAGATCCAACCGAGATGTTTCCTCTCACACGACTTCTCTTATCTCAGGGCCGGGGACAGGACAACCCTCTTTGTCCATGCTCAACTTGAAAAAGCAATAGCAAGATGTTCCATTCAAAGGGTTAATAGGGAATGAGAGATTTTTTTCATTTTCTTGGGGCTTCTAAACTCTTGCAGAGTCTGACACACACGCTCAGAGGTCATCACTATAATACTGTATTACTGTGTCGAATCCTCTGCAAACAGTTTTTCTGTCCGTCGACGTTCTGTCGATAAGAATAAATACACCGTATCAAATACCTGTCGAATAATTCAAGAGAACGTTCCATATGATGAGTGAAAATCAAAATGTTGTAAACGCCCGCGTCGATTTCATTTCACTTACTTAACAAACTAGCGGCTACAATGTAGTCCCGGCTCTGGAAAAAAGTTAGGTGTCGAACGCCTGAGTCGGGAGTTTGCATTGGCAGCTGCATAAGTCAATCAGATAATCCAACTGGCCACCTTCTTCTCTCCGCAGGCTTGGCAAGTCCACTTCGCGAGGCAAAATTGTAAGTCATCCCTTTTCTAAAACGCATCATCAATAACATGGCGATCCGATGCGGTCACATGCGCCCGTTTCAGTTGAACTGAAATTATGTTAAGTTGAACTGATATCTTTTTGAGTCAAGCCAAGAGTCCACGGACCATTTCATTCCATATACGCGAACAGAAAAGAAATCTGAGAAAGATTTCGCACAGCAGGGTTTCACTAGTTTAAAGGAGTAGGCGTATTATTCCTTTAGTACATGTTTATTTTTCTCGTCGGTTTCCGATCTTTACAGTACCCGATGCCGAACCAATGGAAGGTCCGAAGCTTCGACTTTACAGGCAGAGGTCAAGGACACACGTGTACAGAAGGCTCAGAGTCGCGAGGGAACCAGTCGTGACCTTTGGCGGGTTCGACAGCACGAAATCTGGAAAATTCTTCACGGCGGATTTCAAATATAATATGCAAATATGTGTCCATATCCCCCCGACGGTGAGGAGAGTTTCAAGAGGGAAACGCTCGACTGATGCCAAGAAAGGTGGTGAAGGGATTAGAAGTAGAATATTTGGTCGTCGGAGGACACGATCTGTCCCAAGAAATCAACCCAATTTTTTCACTGGTAGACCTCATCGCAAACGCCTGAGAAAGGTACCTGGTGGTGATAAACAGTACCAAGAGCTCACGCGGCCAAGTCCTAGTGCCAGACGACCCAAGTATTTCGAGCCTCCTCGGCTTCACCGCGCCCACCTGGTGAACTCAACGCAGCCCCTCCAAAGAAAGTTACTCGGAGGTCGCAACCAGGACCTAGAACCCACGCGGTCGAGGCCAAGCATCGAAGTGTCATCAACAAGACGGAGATTTATACGCTCTTACAGGAGGCGGACGAGGCGGTACCGGCTGGTCGATGTGAGGAAGTGGTTTGGCGAAGGTGTGGTTTGGTCAAAAGTTGTATACTTCCCTGGATTTGTGTCGGTAACGGACAGAGTGAAGGGTAAGTTTAAGGTCCGTCAGGTCCGCGTTTTGAATCATGCCAAAAACTTATGACCATTCTTTATGTATTATCACAATGTCTGCTTGATTTGAACTTCTTTTCCCGAAATCAATGACTTTTTGTTTGAGGGTCTTTAGTTATAAAAGTGGCTCCATGTTCATCATTGCTACAGCAGCAGATTGAACCCTTACACTAATGTGGGCGACCTCCTTAAGTTAGTCGCGAGGCAGTAATCATAAGTGGTTAGATTGGACTTTCGCCAAATGAATGAATGAACTTCTGGTATGTTTGCATTATGAACAACAAATTTACAACTTAGCTAGACGTTTTCAATTCTGGATATTTCTGAAGCACACTACAACAAAATTCGTTGCAGACTGATTCAGTGAGTGTCCCCACTGCAACAGCCTGAAACAATTCTAAGCAGGTTTCAAGAATTTTAGAAGATAATGTAAAAAAATAGCAGGAAAATGGAGGATAAGAAAAAGTGTATTTCCATAATTGTCAATCAAACGAAGTGGCTATGTAAACAGCAGACTGCTGTGTACGCAGGAACAAGTTTGTTGTATGCACAGAAGAGGCGAATTAACATAACAGCGTCATCAATGACGTCAGCTGGAGAGTAAAAAGGCGGTGGCGGTGGTGGTGGAAGAACTCCCAGCTTCCCTTCAAGTTGGGGCCAAATTCTTATCCTTTCCCGCCTTCCAAACAACTCTCTTTCGGTATCAGGAGCAACACAACGTTGCCTTTGCAATACGGCAATCTAGAACCATCGACAAACAAGAAAGAATCTTAAAAAATGAAGGGAAAATTCCACAGCACTTGAAGTACGCGTGTCAAGTACCACTGCAAGCATGGTGGAAACACACACGCCGAAGCCCCGGTTTTTCGATGACATGTATGCCATATGACCAAAACAGTTTCCTCCAGCCAGTGAAGTCTGCTGTGTACTCTAGACAATGCGCGTGCCTGTACATTGGATACACATCATGTTGTGTATTCAAAAGAAAATGTTGCTAGGATTCACAGCAGGTAGCATCAAATGGGAGGCGGGGCTTTATAATGAGCATAATGAATATTAATATAAAACACTGTGAACATAAAACTACTGTCTGTTGCATACACAGCATGATGTGTACATATCCTCTTCCATCAAAGAAAGGGGTTACGGTCTACGTTTTACAGTTCATGAAATGTCGATATCTCTACAGCGTTCTGCGGCTGTATACAATTTCTTAGAAGCTTTCTAATTGTATGTTAGAGATATAGCCATGCTGAGGATTCCATCGCAATTACAAGCTGAGGAAAACAATCTTATTGTGCGTCTTCGCCCCAAGTTTTCTCGGGTATTAGGACTAACATGTCTAAGGTTTTTGGTCTGTTGAATTCCCAACATTTTTTCGGGTCTTATTTCCTCGTTGTATACGCACACAAGCTTTTTTAATGGTTTGACTGACGTTTTAAACTGTATTAGTAGCTTATTTCTCTCTCATCGGTAGCACTATCAGAAATGCATGATATATTCCAAGTATTTTTCTCATTCTCAGTGCTTATTGCATTCGATGATTCAAACTATACTATTACTATATATATATGCGATCAAAACCCGACAGAAAAGCTCATGAAATGTGTATTTGGCAGTATCGTATGATTGTCAATTTTGCCACGAGAAACGACACACTCTACGCATATTATATAAATATTGCCCGCCACGGAGTGTAACATGCCGAATGTCACACCGGGAGACATGACAAAAAGTCGACCGGCTGGAGCGGGCAAACTTGCGAATACCTCACGGTCACGTGACGCGTATCAGCCAATCATATTCACGGAATCTCACTTGAGGTATGAGATTGTGAAATATCACCGTTTTGTAAAATGTTTTGTAATACGTTTTGTAGTGGAGGATTTAGGGCGATACTAAATCATGCACACATGTAAGCAGACTGCGCAACGTCATCTGCTGGCTCTGTAGTGTTAGCTGATTGGTCAGTTATGTGAGGAACAGTACCATCGTCATATCCAGGACCGAAGTTCTTGAGTACGGTATTTGTAATTAGGCCTAGGCTCACAATATGGAGTTGTTGAGTTGTTCAGCATCCATGTAAATCAAGTCACAAGCAGGCTACTTCTTGGTTGAGTGAGTCACCAGGGGCGGGGTGAGTCACTGCCAAATCATTCATCATGTGACATGTCACTTCAAGGAAGTTTAACAATCTAGTACATGGTCACACGCCAGGCGGAGGATGTCACTGTTAGCCAAAAAAACCCTTAAATTTGGGCGGCAACGAACAAAGGAACATGTGGTATGAGACCACGTGGTTTCTTAGCTCAGTTCACAGTTGCTGCTTGGACTTTCGGGATTACTCAAAGTTGTTTGTTTTGGCAGTGGCTTTCTCCACCTATAATCACTCACGGCTCTGGCACGTCAGGGGCTCATGTCATGGTCTATATACTGATATTCGAGAATGAAGTATTAGTGAACTCACCTCCACATCAAGGCCACACGCTGCTTTTTCGAGCCAGCGCGACAATGTGGGAATTGTGGGCGATTTGTTACATCCTCCATCATGTCATGAACTAAACGGAAGGTGATGATCATGTGACGTCATAAGTTCTAAACGCGGGAAATATGAATAATGCTCATTCGTGGACTTGTGCGGGGCGAGATTTAGATTGGAAGAACTGTCGTTTGGGGGGGGGGGGTTCCTGGGGGTCATGTGGAGTTAGCGCTCAAATGTTTTCTTGCAGGGTCGGGATGGGTTTGGTTGGGTAATTTTACAAACGGGTTTGACACCCAAATATAGATTTTCTCCTGGGGCGATTCCTTGGAGCATTTGTTTAGCAACATAGGGGGCCCTTCTGAGCCTGAGGGTTAGGAATTCATAACATATATTACACAATTAAATATGAATTCTACTTTCTTAGCTTGGGGCTTCGTTTGGCCATGGACTCATACTGCATGGTAATAAACAATGATATGCAGGCCTATGCATTGTGCTTGGCCGCCGTGGCTTCCTACTGGCATGACTGGAGATTAACAATGAATTGCATGGGTGAAGCTAGTGGGGGCCAGGGTGGGGGGGGGGGGCAGGGGGACAAATGTCCTCCCCAGAAGTCACTAATAGGCCTACCGGTAGATCTACCACGGTTAGGTGCCAATTTCGATATATGGCCGGCCTATAATTGTCTCCGTTATCTTCGGCCAGGCTAGCGGTGAAGGAATCCATCTCCAGCCACATGTGCAGTTAACATAGAAGAGTATTTTCTTCTACCTGGCACGAATTTTAGCTTCAAGGAAAGTCGTTTTAGTGTCTCATTCGAAGGGCGACGGCGCAGTTCAGTGTCCGTCTTACTCAAGGACGTTTAGACGAAACAGCATTATTCTTCTGAGAGTCGAACTCAGCCCAGTAATATGAACCCAGTGCTCTGAATATATTGCCACTCGTGATTTCCCCATTGCTGTTCCAGGTTGTGTCCATTTCTTGAGCGTGCATGGTAAATACTATGGTTGTGCTGATCTCCACAGTGATGGAATGTCAACAGTGGAAGTACGCCATCTTATAAATGGTAGTTTTGCTGTAGCTCTGACCATGAAATCAGGAAACGGGAGCAGCGTGAACTACTTTTTTGATCTATACGAATACACTAAGGCATGTTTTTTAAAAGCAGAAGAAGATGTAAGGTCTAAATATATTTTCGTTGTGGGCAGCGTAAAGCCGCTGAGTTTGAGTCATGTACTTGGAACAATAAACAACATAGGTTTGGTAGGTTATCTTTGCTTTATTTTTTCTCACTGTTAAGCGCATGCGCTAATATTCGGGAGATAGGTGCATCCTGAATGTTAGCGCATTGCACCTAAATACTCATTAATACGGTATACGGTTTTTATTACTGCAGTTTGACGGGCGCTTTGATGAGGATAACCCTCCGTACAGCTTCAAGCGTATCGGGTGCCTAAACGAAGGCAGAAAAGTGTTTGCCAGTGACAAGATACCTATCTGGTCTGTCAGTGACAAGGGTTACATCGTTGCTGTCATCACGGGAATGAGAAATAGTGGGGTAAGCCAAAGTAATAGTCAATAAATCAGTTCAAAATGTGGAAAAAACCCTCCGTCATGTCCGTACTTCACGCGTGTATAGCTAGGGAGATTTCACAAAGCCGCCGAAACGCAAACGCGAACGCCGCCTTTTCCATTGTTCGAGACATATTTATCGGGAAGTCAAACAATTGGATGGGCGTTCACGTTGGAGTCTCGCCGTTTTTTTTGGAAAACACCCAAATGGCACGCATTGCCGGGAGGTATTTAGCAGTGTCAAGCTACCCAGTATTTGATCTGTCACAGACAGTAGTTCATAGGCTGTCATCACCGGGATTATATATACAAGTAGTTGGGTAGGTCTGAATCCGTGTAGCTGTGACTTGTCCCGTCATTTGTCCTATCATTACTGAGCACTTGTCAAAAACTATGTCGTATTCCATTTCAAAACATACCAATTACACATGTAAAAAAAAGCCAAAATTGATAGCGCTGTCCGAAACAACTTGCTAATTAACAGGAAACAATCATTCCATGAATGAAAAATATACAATTCCAATCCGCTCCAGTCCAGTGTTTTCGCGATCAAGTGTTTTTGAATACCCCGTCTGGACAATATGCGTCTCAGCACATTTATACGTGATGGTTATCCCCGGTTTTGAACATCTCAATCCATATTCCAGGTATATCTTTTGGATAGCAGAAATCTCGGCACAACCGTATTGGATGTCTCGCGCCTTGAAAATCTTAATCCCTACTGGAAGAATCAGATCTGGAAGAACTTCAGCCCGCAGTCAGTGGCATGGCACTGGAACGGTCATTGGGTTCTGGTGGCCGGGCGGGATCTCTCAGAGCAGAACGGCGTCGTGCACAGCATGTACGCACTTGGAATATCTTTCAAGTGTCCCGGGAAGGAACAGGTACGATTCTGCTTTGCCTACCACTATTTTTTACGAGGAAATGATATCATCACGGTGTGCTGTTTTGGCCTTCGGCCACAATGAAATAGTAGGTTTGGCTACCCTTGCGAAGAGCTACGGACGACGAACTACGAAGTATGCAAAAAACGTTCTATCGGCGATTTTCTTGTACATTTTTCCAAATTCTTCCTCCAGCTAAGCATAAAAGATGATTCATGAGTGTCGCAACCAGTAAAATCGTTTTTCCTTCTGTAAGTTTCTTTAGAAGATACGCCTTTCTTGATAACTAGATGCATGTAGTTTGTTCTGGTTGTGCACTAGAACATTTCGTGAGTTGAGACGAACTAACCTGGGACTGGTTGCTCAAAACAAGTTGTGGCTTTAACTTGCCGTTATCTCCTTCAGTTCAGCCCTTAGACTCAACGCCAAGTTAAGTAAAAGCCAGCGTTAGTGACAATTTGAAGAACCGGGTGAATTTGCATAGGGGCTAGTGTAATCTATAACAGATTTTTTCGCTCTCTTTTGAAGGTTATGTGGATGAACACTGTCGGAGGTACAACATGCCACAGCTACCGCATCAGCGGTCCCCGGAATGGTTTCTTGGTGTGGTTTGCCCTCGGGAGAGGCAGCAAGAAACGCGATTACAAGTCCGTGGTTGCTCTCTGCCGCAACGATGGAGACAAGGGAGAGATCCTGCCGGAATTTAATATGTTCAGGCTGACTTTGAAAAAGAAACGACATCGAAGGATGAAGAAGAAAAATGCCGACAAGCGGCCGTCCATTTAGCACGCACGCAAAATTTTCCGATTGTGGCGTACGCCTTCCCTCTCACGCATGCGTCTGCTGGAGACGAGAACACCAGCTGCTTACGCACGCAAAGAAGGTCTTTAGTCGATACTGGTGCACGCTGTCAATGGAGAACACTCTTTAATATATCAGTAAAAACAAGTAATTTGGGAGCTCTTTTTGCACCAACTGTGATTTTTTTTATTGCGAAATTTTGCTAGATGCCAATACTTGTTTGCTACTTTGGAGGCCACTGTTTACTATGTCCCTCTGTCTTTGACTTCGTGGTCTGCTTGCGGACCTGCGTTGCGACTGGGGTGTCCGTCACTCTGCGTCCCCCAGCTGAGTCAACCGACCCATCTTTCCCTGCTGTTTCTGCTAATTGCTCCGTTTTGCTTTTGAAAGACACTGTAGGATTTTTGAGCATTTCAGTTGATGCTCCCTGTTGTTCAGGTTCCGTTGGAGCTTTGAGTCGTAACATTTTCTTAACTACCGCGGCGAAATGCCTTTTCGTGCTTTTGGTTGCTGGCTCGGATGGTCCGTCAGTTGCCGTAGATGGTTGACCTGCTGTAACTGGTATGTTCTCCCTATCCAGCCTTGGCTTCCTCGAGTCAACCGATCCATCGTTCTCTACCGCTTCTGCTAGTTTTTCCTTTTTGCTTCTGTGAAATACTTTGGGCTTTTCGAGCATTCCATTAGATGCCGCTTGATGTGCACACTCTAAAACTCCCTCCGTCTTCGTGGAATGCCTCCGGTCCTTCGTTGTGGCGTGGGTGGCCGTCCCTGTGCGTTTCCTTTGGCACGCCGACCCCTCGTTCTTTGCCACTGCTTGCGCCGCTGATTGTCTCTTTTTACTTTTGTTAGACTCTGTGAGCTTTTCGAGCTTTCCATTAGATGCCGCCCGTTGTGCACTTTTTAAAACTCCCTCCGTCTCCGTGGATTGCCTCCGGTCATTCGTCGGGACTTGGGAGTCCGCCCCTGTGCGTTTCCTTTGGTTCGCTGACCCCTCGTTCTTTAGTACTGCTTGCGCTATTAATTCCTCCTTTTTGGGTTTGTGAGACACTGCGGGCTTTTCGAGCATTTCATTAGATGCCGGCCGTTGTTCACGTACTGTATGACCCTCTGCTTTCGTGAATTGCCTCCGGTCCTTCGTCGGGACTTGGGTGTATGTCGCTGTGCGCCTCTCTTGGTCCACCGACTCCACGCTCTTTGCTACTGCTTGCGCTGTTGATCGCCACTTTTTGCGTGTGTGTGACACTGTGGGATATTCGGGCACTTCATTTGATGCCGCTTGTTGTTCAAGTTCTTTTAGACACTCTGTTCCGGTGGAATGCCGCCGGTCCTTCATTGGCACCGTCCCTGTGCGCCGCTTCCTTGAGTCAACCGACCCCTCGTTCCCTACTGCTTCAGCTAAATGCTCCTCTTTGCGTTTGTGAGATACTGTGGGCTTTTCGAGCATTTCAGTTGATTCCGCCTGCTCTTCACGTCACGCTTGATATTTGAGTCGGAACACTTTCGACACCACCGTGGCGAGATGCCCTTTCGTGCTTATGCTTGCTGGCTCGGATGGTCTATCAGTTGCCGAAGATGGTTGTCCTGCTATATCTGGTATGTTGCCCCTTTCCTGCCTTGGCTCCTCTTTATCATTTCCCTCAGTAATGCGTTGCAGTACAACTTGCATCAATCTCTTAAGTTTTGTGGGTTGTTGCTTTTTGCTCGCCCCTGGTACTGCTGACCCTCCTGGTCTTTCCGCTCCTCCAGCCGTTGCAGATTTGTCATTCCTCGCCTTTGGCTGCCCTTGACTGCCTCCTGCATTCATTAATCCTTGAGAACTAGTGTGGTTACGCACCTGCAATTGACCAATCAGCTTCAGAACAACCTGAATTTAAAACAGTTCAATACGGAGTCTGCGAACGAGGTTGTATTGGTAAATACACATGGCCCCGCATCACTAATAGACCAATTAGCATCAATGCATGGTCACACTACCAAGTAGGGCTGCTATCTGTGCAATCATAATGTAGTTCCTCTGATATCATGACCTAAGCTGTTTCTGCTAAACATTCTGATGGACTTTGAGCCTGATGTTTGCCGGCGTAGCTTTTGGGATCAAATTAGCCATCTCAAAAGATATGCTAATAATTTTTTTGTGGTTCGTAGCCACAGGATCATTTTGTTGGCATTCACTCCTGTACACTTGCGCGTACTGTTAAATAGAGCCAGATCACTCCCAGTGGCAAAGCGATAGAATTCTCAATAGATCCTTCAAGGAGCATAATAAAATGGCTCTTTTTATGCAGTCATATGGAACTTCAGTCATCTCTTAGAGCTCTTCGATCAAAAGCGACATATTCGTGAGACACTTTTTGAGTTTTTTAGGCCAAAATACAAAAATTAGACCCCTCAATTGGTGGGTGAGATAGAATCATGGTCAAAAACACATTTTTGGCGACCTCTGGGAGCCCCCCCCCCCCCCCGCATATATGTACATCCCTGAACAAGTACGTGACCTCTTTTTTATATCCGTCTCTTTTCTCCTTACCTTCTCTTGAAAGGTGGCTGACAGACCTTCATATTCATCCCGCGGATTGATGACAATCTGGTCGAAGAAACGCTTAAGCATGACGACACAGTCATTCCAGGTGCAAACAATCGCATGGTGCTTAAAATACGTATAACCGAGACGGTGGCCGTCCTCCTCAGTCACCAACTTCCGGTCTTGCGCACGCCGTATAATCCACTGCCAATTATAGGTGGCGCCAAATGGTAGCCTAGCAACTGCGCCCCACCATCCATGAGCGACCTCTTTTGCCTCGAGTGCGCGGTTAGCATGACTGTCTCCAAAGCTGGGGTGATTGCCGCGCAGCAGGACCACTTTGCCCCTGAGGTGAGGCTTGTAGACGAAGAAACATATTGTCGTCTGCCTACTGACCAGCATTTGTTTTGCCGATTTCTGCAGAATGAGATGCGCGACTCCGAGTTTGTCGAGCCATTTCAAGAAGCTATCCTTGTCATCTTTACCAGGTTTCGTTTTGTCTGAAACTTTAAAAACAAATTTTTCGAGGTTTTTAATAATCAGATTTGTATGGCTTTCCTACTTCTAAAAACTGCATGCAGACAAGCGCAACATTACTCTGTGATGTACGACGAAATAATTACTTGTCTGCTAGTAGATGAAATCATAACCGTCATCATCATCATCATCATCATCATTATCATCATCATCATCATCATCATCATCATCATCCTCTTTCGGTTTTTAACCCTTTTCCGTTTATTTCACCGCTTCTTAATTACAATTTCTCGCGCGAGGTGGCAATCACACGCATATAACATAATGTCAATTTTCATTTTGCCTTTTTGGTTCCTCCATTTCTATCATTCCCCTAATTTCTGTTGTTTCAACTCCTTTTGTTTAGTTCATTATTTTTTGTTTTTGTTCCTCACTGCAACTCTCTATATACTATTTACACCTAAGTCCACTGTAGCTCAAGCACACTCAATACCGGTAGATGGAGGGGTCTCCCTTAAACCATCTATCCAACCCTCTTTTACTGGTATAGCATATACGACAGTGCTACATGTACTTTGTAAAAATAAAATATCAAGTTTTTTTTTCAAGTGTCGCACGAACTCGTGTTTAACAAAGAAGTATAACTAAAATGTGTCTCTCCGACCGGATTCGAACCAGTGACCTAATGATTCCAAGATTTTACCCACTACAGTCCTCCGCTCTACCAACTGAGCTAGAGAGAGATCGATATATTCGCACTCTACTGTAAGTACATACACGGGTTACCAAAATAGGTCAAGGACTTAAACTTTTGCTGATACGTGACCACACAAGATATGCACGAGCCAGTCCTGGCTGCACTTCAGAACTTTTGTACTGGATATGGTGATGGCATGGTTTACGCATAACTACCAATCAGCTGACAAAGCCAGAAAATAAGGTGAATCGTCGTCATTTGCTGGCTCTATCAGCTGTTTCTCTTCGAAATAAAGGAGAAATTCAATGGACAACGCAACTTCAGTGAAAAAATTACTTTCGCTTCGGTGTTGCGAAGTACTTTCCAATTTGGGAGACTTGCCAAAAAACAACACATTTAGCTGAAAATGGAACCTTTGATTGCCCCGAAATCCATTTGTTGGCAACTTTCCAATTGGGCATGTTGGGAGTATTTCAACACCGCGAAATCCATTTGCGAAGTAATCGTTCTTCGAAAAGGCACCAGATCGATTGTGTAGTTACGTCGATATCTAACATGTCCAACGAATGAACACTCGGTTGGAAAGAAAATGCAAATGGATTATTGACATACATCGTAGCATAGATCTAGTAAACGCCTCTTGGTGTCGCGCATGACCTTTTATCAAAACCACATTATACAGGTCACGTGATGTAAATAAACGCACATGGTCCGCACTTCGCACTTCAATACCAAATACGGATATGGATTTCCCCCGGAATATCATGATGAATTTGATAGGTTATGCGGAGTGCATGCTCTGTTACTACTGCATGATATACATGATACATCCATACATTCATGCATTTGTCTGTACATAAAATCCTAATGCGCGCGTCACATGCAATGAGATGTACGTACTTTGTTGGCCTGCTGCCCTAGGTTATAGGCCATGCATGAAATAAAAGTTGGTTTTTCGATCGTCTCTGCTCGCTGTAGGCATAATTATTTATAATTATATTATCGCCATGTTATTATTGATTGACGTTCATTCCCAATGAAATATCTGTCATTTAATCCACCTACTTAGGAAGTTCAATTTACCAGCACAATTCGATTATGCGCGAATGAAGCCTGTCTGTGCTTCATAAAAAGGCTCTAAAACAAAAAATGCTGAACCTGATCGGGCGATCTTGGTATCATATTCCTCTCCTAGAAAGATTTCCCATCCACTGATATCAATGGTTTAACCTCCTGGTGGTGGAAGTATCCGGTTGCGTTTTTTCTGGACCACCCTGTATTGTGACATTGTGGTCGTGATTGATAGGTGATTTCTTCGGAGAATGTATAAAATCCTTGAGGCATTCAAAATTTCTATGATTACCTTGATGTTTAAAAAATACGGGCTAGTGTTTGAATGTTTATGTTTTTCATGTTTTTAATAGAAATATTTTATTCGTGCGCGATATTGCTCATTCTAACATTCACGCTTCACGATCGGACATGTCGGTTGAAAGGACTACATGGGTTATCCGAATTGTAATCCGAAGATCGGGTACTCTGTATTTCAAAGCTTTTCATAGAAGTGTAAAATAAATGTGTCGAACGTATTCACTTTTTGAAACTCGCCCTTGTTTCATTCATATCTCCTTATTTTGGTCTAAGATTGGTCCAAAAACATCACGAGAAGACTTTATCGATCTGGATCTTCGATCGCCTTGGTCTCAATTGTATACATTGGAGTAAGGTGTTTTAATCTAGCATGCTGTAATTTAACTGCACTAGCCACACTGTCCACATTCGTGAAGGCTTTCTATTCTATCTAGTGAAGGTAGAATGTTTTGTTTAAGATGAGTGGATAGAACATCATCATGGTCAGCCTTACTTATCATACGATTGTAACAAAACAAAGAGGAGAGTTATTTCATCATCAAATCAAATTTTGTTTCCTTTATAAAACGACATGTCAAACTCTGCAAAATAACTCACATCTGTCTTGAAAGATCTGGTCACACCATTTTTACCTGCTGAGGTAATGCACCATCGCACAAATATGAACCTGAATAATTGACAGGTTTCGCAAGCCTTACGAAAAGCCACAACCTTTGAAGTACGGAGTGAATGTTCCATGACGCAAAAACTGTCGTCAAGGTGGGTTTTGATTAAAATTACCAAGCCAATATGCACCTGGCCAATACCGGAAAGGGGCGATGGCCAACAAAACTTGACTTAGATGAGATAAAAGCTCTTAAATATACCCAGACTTTCTCTTTGGTGAAGACGAGTCCTCGAAAAAATAGCCAAATTTTGAGTGAAAACTGCAAATAGGATATCAAAGCCAGCACACCGAAACTTTAATATGTTGAGACGTAATTTCAAAGCCCTTAGCCGATGGTGTTCATTATCCAGGACAAAAACCGGCGATATAGTTTTTACTTTACGTTAATGTAAATGATACTCAACGAAACGTATTACCAGATGAAGAAAACGTGAATTGCTGAAAGCTCCAACAACACAGTTTTTCCAACATTATATACTGAATAAAATTATCCTTTTTCAGGGCAGGCCAGCTCGACGAATTGGAAGGCCTGTTTGACTCTCGGCGAGCTGGATGTGTGCTAAAATACTAGTTAAAGGCGGTAGTTTAATACAAAAATGAACTTGCAGTGTTTAGATGTTACCTTTCCTGGCCTTTTGTCGTGAAACGTCGCTTGCTTTGCGAATATCTTGATTATAACCCACAGGAGTTTTGGTTTTGTTTCCCGTCTCCATCGCTGGTGTTGCTATGAACTACAACGGATGCTGGGAACGTTCCTGGAAATGACGTCATGACGGAGGGGATGCACTTGCACTACGTCATACGTGGCATGACGTCATTATTCAATTGGCTCTGTTAATCTGTTAATTGGTGAAAAGCAAAGGTGAAAATCAGCAAGATTCAGCGAGATTTGGGAAGTATTGGGTGTATGAAATGCCGCACATTTTAGATATATTTCGTCCGGTACCGGTGCAACATCTTTGGGTGTCATCGGTGACACGGTTTTCTGTGTTTGTCATCCCCATTGAAATGTCTTGTGATCTCTATAGCTGTATGTTGTACGGAAACACTGACATATGGGGAACAACCAAAGGTGTTGCACCGGCACACCGCTCGATCAAGCTATCCCCGTCATACCCGAATTTCATGTGTACGGACTACATGTACATGTACATAAATGGTAGCCCAAAGCGTTAAAACCGTTGACTACGTACGTCAACTTGGCGACGTTTTAACTGATAATGAGTAAAGACTATAAAATCCGGAACATATTAAATCGAAATAAACCTTCTCTAACAACTCAAGGAATAAATTATTTCTTTACACAAATTATTATTTTCCGTCTGATTCTGCAAGATCGCACAGTAATGGATGTATGGACTGATTCATGTCAAATGCTGTACATTTTGAGTTCGAGAGAACTTTCATATCCGGCCACGTTCCGTTGTAAAAGTAGAAATGTCCTGCGGGAAAAAGTGTCCGGTCCTGTTGAATTACAACGGATTATGGTATTTGGTCTACAAAGAGGCCACGTGATGACTGTCAGAGATTTAGAGCACATACACTTCTTAAAAGCCTTCAAGGGTTTTTAAAGGGTTGACCATCATACATGTAGGCACCGCAATTTTGGCTAGAACTTGATATCCTAAAGCAATTAGAACTCCTTCAAAATGAGGTGAATGCCAACTTGAAGGGTGGGAGTCTGTTCTCTTAAACACAATTTTGCACCCGGCTTGGAGATTTTTCAGGCAAATGCAAAACCCTTTGACCATGCTGCTCTGTCAGAAAAACACTCAACGAAACGCGAACATTTCCATACCATTATCAAAGCTGTTTCTAAGAATACGAAACATGTTGTTTTACAGGTATCTCCCTGTCCTTCCTCTCACGCTAATGACCAAGTCGAGCGAAGCATTCCTTGCGACGATCACAAAAATTCCCTTGCGCTATTGATCAAGTCAAAGCAAGATGTCAACGCGGCGATCGCCCAAATACAACTCACTCCAGATCCGCCGTGCCCTGGTGCGGCTGCAGCCAGATCATCCAGCTAAGAGCATACCTCGGGGCGCACATGGCATCGTAATACGTTCCCTGGCTAGTGCAGAAAGGTCTGTATGAAGGACACTTACATTCGAAATAATTCTTGTAGGCGGACTTGCACATTTGGTCCCAGGAGCAAAAAGACTAAAAGAAAGATACGGACAATGATTATAGTTTGAACAATATCGCAAAGCTTGTAGGCCTACCGCTGCCTCACGCGCACTGCGTGTTCGGCATTCTATTACATGTACAAATCAAATAAATAAAAACACCGCAATAACTTAGTCCAGGAGAAGGAGCCACACCCATTATTCGACTTTTTCATTTCGTGCACAGGTGAGGACTGGCTGGCACTAACTTCTGGATGCCTTCTTCTGCGCTCTCTATCGAGCTATGAGTTTATGATGAGGCCCCATCATTCATCTTGACCCTCGATGTGCATGTACTGATATTGTTCAGCTTCCAGACAACGCGCAGAGGCCAGAGGCAACACTGCTGGAAGTTCAGAATGCTATCTTTAGTTCTCGAATGATCTCGAAAACAAGCAAACAAATAGTTATGTTTGTTTTTGATTGCTCGGAAATAATATCAGATTTGGGACGAATCACAAGATGACTATGGTATGGGGCTTATCCAAATAGGAGACATTCCATTTGCATCGTATCTGTATGGACACGGAGCGGTTGTTTACGTTACTGTTTATTTAGAAAAACTGACTGCATTCAGTTTGGATGACCATGACCTGTGGAACGAGCATTCATGATATAATATTTTATGAGACAATCTATTCCGTTCAGATTCTCTAAACAGTGGCGTTTAACGCAAATACCACGACAGGAATGCCCCATCACATTAATATTCCGCCATCAAATTGAAAAATTGGTCATTTTGCACCTCACTCCTCAACGCGATTAACATGTATTTCCAATTTGAGCGGGGTATCGCGTTAACTGCGTGGCGTGGACAGCGCATAAGTAAGCGCTATCTGGTTGATGAATTAAACATAAAACTTAGGACCAGCAGTTACTAGATGGAACTCGTTTGACTCATCAGCGTGTGAGAGTGGTTCTGAGGCCAGTCAAGGCTGGCCGGGACTCTGATCTTTAAGGAGCAGTTTTTGTGAAAGTTTTCTGTGTGCAGGATACTTGGAATGGGTGCTAAACAATACACCTTTTTAACAAAATACTCGTTTGCGAGGCGCTTCACTTACCGGGAATCCATACATATATTTGTCTATTCTGTCATCTATCTTGTGGTAGGAGGTTTCAGCCAAGATGGCGCCCATCGTTACCATGGCAACCAACAATCCTACAAATTTCCATATCATTGCGATTTGTTCTCTTCCCTTTGTCTACTAAATAAGACAGGATAAAATATACTGATTAGAAAAAAAGGCAAAAACCATCCTTTTCCGCGGGCAACGGCTGTCATTGATGAAATCGTACTTTGTGGCTGACAACCAGATTTAGTAGTGATATGCTAATTGACGTCTGAAGCTTTGCAAAAATTGTTTAATTGCTGAATTAATGACAGTTCAAAGGATCTTTCTGTCATTAGATGAAAAAATCAGATGCCTTAGTTTGCATTTGGTTGAAAAAATGGATTTTGAATACTGCAACTCCGATCCAGTCGCACCATATATTTTTCCTTGACAATATTTTCACTCCAAAGAAAAAAGGGTTTTTTAAACTTCTGAAAAACATCAGTTTGAAGGTTTTTCGGCCAACATAGATATACCAATTCCCCGCCAACAAAAAAAGAATTCCCTGAAAAGAAAATAAATCCTAAAGGTTTTACAGATTCCGATGAAACCTCATTGGCGCATCTAATGTTGCAATCAGATGTAAAACACAGAACGAGCCCTTTGTTTTTGGTGTCTATACCTGGGCAGGAAAGACACCACTCAGGTTGACAGTATGTACGGATACTTGTACATGGAGCATGGAGCAAGAACACATTTTACACTCTATAATGCACGGCTTCCCAAGATACTGATGGATCGGAGTGGCTACCGGAGAATGTTCATGGATGCTTAACCACGAAAGGGAGGTTGCCAGATTTGCTGGATTGATGTTGCATCCCTCGATGCAGGGGGTGTACTCGTCGCAAGAGAGAGGTGCTGACGTAACAGCTCATCGACGGGCGTAGCCTTGAGGGATGTGGTGTGTCAAAACCTGTCTTCGGCCCGTTTCGGTATCCGCGGAATCGGTCAAAAACAACAACGTTCTCGCGAAAAAACTGCCATGAAAGTCGAAAATATCTTCAGTTTCGTGATTTAAGTCGAAATAAATCGAATACAGCAGTGATGTCACTCAAGAAGCAGGAGTGAGTGACTTTATTATGTAAATTCACAATCGACCGTAAGATGAATTTCGGAACGAGTTTACAATCCCCGATCACACCCCAAAAAACGGTCATCGGTTGACTAACGAAGCACCCCTGTTCAATGGATTTATAATTGAATGCGATCAAACTACGTCATTTCCAATCGGGGATTGTAAATTTTAACCTGAATTTCTAGTACCCGGTTCATCTATTGGGCTGTGAATGCCTGAGAGTTTTCTCCTTCTTCGGGGTCGGTAGGCCTATATATATTTTGAATGCCTAGACTAAAACCAGGTAAATTGTAGTAATCACCAAGGTTCATCTTGGTGTTTTCTCTATTCTGGAATGTCATGAGCATACGAAAGATGGTGGTTGTTACGCTCCAACTCTATAATAGTGCCAACTCTGATGGACATGATTCCAACTTTGATATGCCAACTCCAATGGAGATAGATAAGTACTCAGCCGTAAGATGTCTCTACCCGGTGAACGGTTTGTTCCAACTCTAATATGCCAACTATACGAGAGTTTGCAATCAGTCTGAATGATTAAAAAACGCCTAAGTAAGGCAAGATGATCGTTCGTCTTCTTATCGGCAAGGACGCAAAGATCTCCCATGGTCCATTCAGCTGACTTCCTGAACATCCTGAAGATATTGGGCACAGAAATAGCAACAATTTGATTGTAGCCATTGGTATTTTGGTGTTTAATGAATGCGGGTTGTAAAATGACGGCACAGGCATTTGACATGCCTCTGCGTCGGCTGTGTGATTTTCATGTTGATTTTTTCAGTGTAGAAAAAGTACATGGTGTCCTCCAAAGATTGTTTGACCACCCTGCATCAGGACTTGTCCCTGCTTATTCATGTCTATTGACATTTGCTCATCATCTTTAGATGTAGGTTATTGTGACAGATATTAGTAAGGATAAAACAATCGTAGATGAAGGATATCTCAGTTGACAATTGGCATTGAGATCCAAAGATCTTAGGTCCAGCTACCCGTGACTAGTCAGATGATCGAGTCGTGGGGACACCCATCACCACTAATATCACCAAATGAGGCAGGTTTTGCATTTCTAAACCTTTTAGACAAAAAGAGGCCTAACTTTGGACAGAAATAAGTAATTAAGGTCTAATTGCACTTTAATTTGGCAAGCTAGCTTGTGAAAAAGACACGACATCCTTTTGTGTCTCAAGGAGTTGTATGGGCCGTGAAAACCGCAAAAAATATGTACATGTTTTTGTAAGCGATCGCCGCTCGCGCAAACTTGTCTTGCATGTTTTTGTGAAAGAGGACTAAGATCATGAAAGTGTTTTAGGAGCTTGAAAACATTTTTAACTATATACACCCTATTATTTCGCGTTGGACGCCACTGGTCGCCACTGGACGCTAAATAGGATGACCCGTCTCGAGCGCCACCCAACGTCTGTTTTGATATACGACCGCGTTCTTCGACGTCCTCTTTCACAAAAACATGTGAGGGAAGTTTGCGCGAGCGCCACCCAACGTCTGTTTTGATATACGACCGCGTCCTTCGACGTCCTCTTTTACAAAAACATGCAAGACAAGTTTGCGCGAGCGACGACCGCTTACAAAAACATGTACAGTATTTTTTGCGGTTTTCACGGCCCATAGAGTTGGCTAACAAATTAGACCCTTATTAGTCTTTTTCGAACAAAGCTATGGCCTAAATTGTCTAGAAATGCAAAATTCGCCTCTTTTGGTGCTTTGACTGACGTAAAGTGAATCTGTACAAATACATTAAAAAGCAAGAAAACCAAGTATAAAAACATTCAGATCACTTACTATGTATTTTCTAATAGATACAGATAGTACAATTACTGACTACGATGTATTTTTCTCAGAAAAATCTCTGGAATGATAGCCTTTGAACGAAATTAAAGGTTCTCATCAAAATCATCATAAAGTGTATAATCATGGTTCATGTCATATTTAAGTATATGTTTAGTTGACTATTTACTAAACAAAACTAGACCTTTGTTCACGGTAAAGTAAAGTGAAGCTACACATGTTACGGTTGTTATTAACTATATCAGATAGGAGCACTTCCACTCATCAAATTCTCTAGCTGATGTTGAGTTCATTGGGAAAAAAAATCACCGTCTTCCGGAAAAGCTGTTGAAGGTCGAAATTTGGCAAGCCAAATTTTAAGAAGCTTGTCTTTGAAGCGTTTTCGAGAATCCTCTGCTGTCATTTTCCCCTGGAATGCGTCAAAATCGTCCATCAGTTCTTCATTCAAAACGTAATGCCCATTCACCTTTTCCAGTGTGATTCCTCTCGTCTGTGCATCTCTGGCCCACAGCACGCTCGCATCCGTTATGCCAAAGAGCCAGTGATTTTCTGGGACAGCATCCCATTCCCTTAAATTTTCACCCCTTTCCGCTCTTACAGCCTGTCTTATTTCATCATCATCCAAAGGCCATTCAGCATCCAGAGGTAAAGTATCTGATGGGTCATCGGGTCCTTCATGGGGTTTTCCCATCGACACTGTTTGGGACTGCAAGTCTACGGAACCACGCACATCATCTGAGGTATTCTCGGTACTCTCAAGAACACTTTCGTTTGTAAATGCATCATTTGGGTCCAAGTGTGCAGCACCGATACTGGGACTGTCTGTCTGATGCTGGGCTTCTTCAAGGCTCGTGTAATGTAGTTCAAAGGGGTGTCCTAGTAGGAGTCTCGGGCACTGAGTGGTTTCAGCAGAAGGGTGGATGGTAACAGGACGATCAGATACGCTCGAAATTACCACAATTTGCATTTTCAACATCTCTGAAGCAGCGCGTAGAACTAAGTGGTCTCCCCATGTACCTTGGCGGCTCATTCGACTCAGGTACTCCTCCCAACTGTTGTCACCACTCACAAACGAGAATAATTCGGTGCCATCTGACATCCTTGGGTTGCGTCGTAAAAACTCTACGATGTTTAGTCTTAGCGTTCTCGGGTTAAAATCGTTTATGCGGTTCCCATCGCCTTCAATTTTTCGTCTAACCTGGAGACCATGGTTGGTGATGGTTGCGAAGAATCGCTCTTGCATGCTATTTCTTGACTGGTGTTCCAATCTTGAGCATTGAATTGCTTGGTTGAGTTCAATGAATTCCAACATTGCCTCCACAGATGAGAAAGACGCTGTATTCGTTAAATACTCCTCGAATAGATATTCCTCTGTTGTCTTTGCAGTTCTCGGTCGGCGTTTCGCTTCTTCTTCACGCGTCATAAACGTGATATCGCTCACCGAAAACCATCCTTCATTTTCGGCATCATCTAAGATGTATTTTACCCTGTGACAGTACTTTTGTTTCCGAGCCTTTGTAACGACCCCCTCGACTGCCTTTGGTGCCTTCACCTTCTTTCCACTTTTCCGCTGTTCTGTACCTTGAATCCGCACCAACACTTTATACCCAACTGCGTATACACTTGGACGTGATTTGTCTAGCTTTTTGTTAACCATCTTCTGTGCGTATTTCTTCGAAGTCTTTCTGACTTCTTCTCTAATTTCATCGGCAGCTGCTTTGAAAGCTTGAACATCATCCAGGGTTGCACTGTTCTCTTTTGTATCCACCTGAAAAAGACGTAGAAACATTGAGAGTATGAGGCAAACAACGGGAGAGATTTTACTTTCCATGTGGGTCATTCCAGCCAAAACAACACCCCCCCCCTTCCAATTTGGCTCATCTTCAGCACACATAGGGCACATCGAAGAAAATATCACATGAGAACGAGGAATATTCGAACCTACCACCTTCGTTTTTTTCGGAGCATTAAGTCGTGATTTCTCGCTCAGGTGTTCAATTATCTTGGAAGCTCAACACAGAAATTTCACCAGAATCTCTTTACTGATTTGTCGCATGAAAAAGGAGCAAGCAAAAATAAACCCGCTGGACGAAGGATGACTGCATCCCGCATCTAGGAATTATCTATAAAGGATAATCACCCCCAATTATTTTTCGTCCTCCTCCTCATGTTCGTCTTCGTCCTCGGTTGTTGTTCCATCGTCTTTCTTATTCTTTTCTTTACTGCCAGGCAACCAAGGCACTCGGGCGAAGAACGACTCATAAGGACAATATTTATCTGAAAAAAGGTACACATGAAAAGTCGCCGGGCAATTTTCCATTGCTTTGTGGAACTTGTACCTGACTTCTGTCTTCCCCAAAATATTTTCTGTCCCTCTGATCACAGACGAAAACTTTCATGTCCTACTAGAAATTCCTAGGGGTATTAATTCAGAGGGGGGTATCAGGAGGGGGCAAAATTTGATGGCGATCTCCTGGAGATCTCCAAGTACTGTAGTCTCCTCGGATCATAAAAACCTTTAGATGTGTACTTACTCTTAAAAGCTTCGTGCGGATAGTTGTTATACAGTCTTGCGTAGGACGGCAATCTTTCAACCCAATAATGAGCCTTGCCCGTTTGCACAAATTGTGAAATGTCAAACGCGAGTTTCTCTTTTCACGTTCTTTGTACCCTTTCAACCTGAAAACAAAGAACAGGATTATTATTGTCCGTTAAGATTTATTCACAAGCACGAATTTCATATCTGCGGGACCTATAATTTCATGGAGGAGTTCATGGGTTGCAGTAACAACAGGCGATAAATGTAAAGTGACGATTTGGATATAAATTTATTCACTGACAGTCGGACCTACCAGTGGAACTACATATGTCTCCAAGACCCTGAGTTAAATTCATTTTCCCGGGGGGGGGGTCCTTGCTCAGATTCATTGAAACAAATTCTAATCTGTCCTACTGAACTTGCATTTTTCAAACATTTAAGCGCATTGAAACTAACCTTTCCTTGGGTCTGGGGATGATACAGGCCGAAGCTTTGTTGGAGAAGAGAGGTTTTCGGCTCTGACTCTCTTTCATTTTTGCAAGATATCGACGCACAAGCTTTTCTCCCATCGCACAGTATTGGCTGGATATAACGGCGGATAGTTTCTTGGCAGCGAGTCCTTTATATTTGCCAAAGAAATACCTGACTATAGGCTCAATTTCTGATATCCTCGGAAATATCCTATGTCCACCGACTTCCACAATTCTTTCCTCGTCGTTCCCATTTAGCGGATTGGTTTTTCTCATGATTCGGTACCTGCCAGAAATCTTCTTCTGGTATGCTTTCATTTCCGCGGGCGTTGAAAGTTCCCGCCATCGTACGTCTTCCGACAGAAAACGATACAACTCCTAGTTGTAAACGTCATCATCGATCGGGTAAACCGACGAATTTTTTCAGGTGAATTTCAGCCCTCCCCCTTCCAGGCCGACTTCTTTGATAGAATTTTTGAAAATACATGTAGGCCTATGTACCCTTTCCCGTGACAAGTGTTTGAAGATGTCTATCTTTTTTTCCAGGAGGCCGAACGTCCATTTATTAACATCAACCTCTAGCAGTAGGCCTAGGCCGGGGCTTGGACTGCTCCAACACTGCCTATCCAACCTAGCATGGGATAGCACATTTACCTTCGGCCCTATCTGCTATGAAAAAGCGTGTATTTTGTGCCACCTTGCACGAGCACAGAGACTGTGTAGAGTACACTTTATCCGGTTACAGGTGCAGATCAATGTATGTCACCGACCCAAGCATATCAATGTGGCCACTGAGGGTATCATCAGCAACTCATTTGTGTAACTAAGTCAACGAACTTCTTAGAACAGACGCATGAGATTACTCAGTGAACCAATGCATGTACGTACCGCATCGGAATCGGCCAACCCCAATTCACAATGACAAAAGATAGCGGAAGAAAGTATAATGAATGATCGCAATATCTTGACTCGCATGTGTATCGAAACTGTATACAAAGTTCCGCTTTCAAAGTTGGCATATTAGAGTTGGAACAAACCGTTCACCGGGTAGAGACATCTTGCGGCTGAGTACTTATCTATCGCCATCAGAGCTGGCATATTAAAGTTGGAATCATGTCCATCAGAGTTGGCACTATTATAGAGTTGGAGCGTAACAGTGGTCACCTCTCTTCTGTCCGTGTCTCGGAGGATTTTGCTGCCAGTGATTGATGTGAATGAATTAATCAGCCTGCAATTTGGACCAACACCGGTCCGTGTCTCGGGGATGCTGCTGCCAGTAATTGATAGGAACATATCTGACTGAAGCTCACATTTTGACCCCCTGAAGCACTAACATGGAGCAATTTTGATATGTTTGAATCCACTCTCCCTTCAATTAATTAGTAAATTTAACTATTTCATAGCGATTTCTTACTATGCTGAGAGTTTCTGTACTGACTGTGAAATTCGTTGGGTAAACTATAGAATTATTTGTAACTTTTTTCCACTTGGTTTTAGCTAGAACAACTAACTATGGTTGATTCACAACTATTTTTACAAGTTTCACAGTTGGTACAATAGGAACTACCACTACAGATTTGTGAACCCACCAGTTCAGATTGTTTGATTTGTCCATTAATCCACGTCTGATTTCTGGAACCACGGCAGAGGGTGTAAATTAAAATGTCTGTTGCTAATCAGAGCAGAGCGCACCCACTCAATTAACAATCGGAAAACAACCGGATCAGGAGTCGGTGTTGGTCCAAATCACTGGCTAATTGAATTGGAGTGTCTCTAATATTAAGTGCGATCACGTGCATGTCAATCATTTGAATTCTAAAGAGAGATGTAGATAGAATCAATCACTTGAAAAACCGAAGGATCCAGAAGTGATCGAACTTTGGGTTGAAAGGATACCATAAAGGAACATACATAAAGGTAGAGCTAAAGATTATGAAATTTTCTAACCACTATGAAACTTCGCCTTTTTAGTCTTAGTACCTTCATTGATTTATCATCCAATGATGTTTATTTTGTTTCAATAGATCGTTGACAGATACCGCGCGATAGAGCCTTCTTGGAGGAGACATCGCCAGTCTGAACTCGGGATATCAATAACCTACAGTTTATCAGTCTGTCCTGATTGTGTTCTGATCGGAGTAAGGAAAAGCTATGTGATAGCATTGAATTACATTGCTATTTTCGAATCATACGAGGAGGTTTATGATGATATTTTGCCGTTTCCGTATGATACCCCAGAGGATACCACTCAAAGATAGTTACGATGCGGCGTAGTATTTGGCAAACAAGGGTAGCAAGTCAGAGCGAACACTGAGTCATCTTTTTGTTCACTCTTGACAACAATGGGCTATACTGATGACCTCCGATTTCATGGCCGCATCATTAGCTGTTGCGGCGCTACCGACGACCTACTTCCATCTAACATTCTCTTACCCAGAAAGGTTGAAATAAGTTGTTTTAACTATCGAAATAGAACTTTACCATTATTCATCACTACCTTTTTTAGCGAGAACAACTTATCAAACAATAGTTTCACTATTTCTTTTTTCAAATTCACAGAAACAGGAACGGCGAAATCAGTTAAGTTATAGGAGTGCATGCTCCAGGTTAAGTCCTAAATCTCGACGGCGCAGTGTGTTGATCAGCCATTTGTCCCAGACATCGATGGATGCGGGTCACGTTTACGATATGCTCATTATGTCTTATCATTCCTGGACCAAGTTTTGGGATGAAGATGAATATTTCACGAGCAGCAACCGAGTGTTGAGCTTGATATCCAGGGTGGAGGACGCCACTCGTTTATTGATGGATTCTCCAAGGCAGACATCAGATACAAGCATATCTCTGCCAGTATTGTCGTCCATTGCGCGTGTATTGCATATATGATATACGCAAATGCATGCAGCAAGAATAGTCGAACAAAATCAAAATGCAATAAACGTCACGATTTCCTAAATATTTTCGAGTGTGCTCTTTCTGTTTAATATTGTTAAGGCGAATATCTATCAGCCAATTAAAACTGTTCATGGGGCAAAACTCGCCTCGCTTCAAATCATCGTCTGCTTTACGAGCCAAATCACCTTGTCATTTTTCACACTATACAGAATAGTGCGCATAAAAACACCAAAGAGCACTCCGTTATGGAAAGAAAATTTTCGGGTAAAGACTTGAAGTACACGTTGACGACCTTTCCAAATTTTTTGAAACACAAAAAGACACAAGTCTGGTAGTTACGTGGGTGAGTGATTTCAGCACATTCATGATCATATTCAATTGCGGCCCTTTCAAGCACTGACAGTATGCATGGTATAGGACCACCTCACCACACTGCTATCACTGCGCCAGAGTTGATGTTCACCAGTAAACAGGTCAACTGTTATAATCATTACCAGTAGAATAACGGATACAGACATACTATGGGCCATTCTCGTAGTTAATACGCGTGACTCATCCAAAAAACATAAAGGCTCTCACATAGTGAGGACGTTTCGTTGGGGCTTTTCCCATGGGCTTGATGCGTCGATAGAATTGCAGTTCAAACAGGGCGGCGTGCCTAATAGGCAAAATAGCGTAATGAACATTGCATAATGTGCATGCTTTGTGAAAGAATGCAGGCTTGTGACTATGGGGATATTGATTTTATTTTCGATTGATTTTGGCGCGTGAAGATGCCCTTTACCAAAAATATAATAATGATTCAAAAAATAAGTTTGACAAAGTCTTACTCTCACCAGGGATGGCGATGAAACTAATCCCCCCTATTTACTCAACCTGCTTTAGTGGTAGCCAATTAATTGAAGCATGATTAATGTCATTAGAATAAACCTCACTACTTCTTGTTTCCATTGCAAAATCTTTTTATCTAGAAAAACAAGATCATAAAATATCAATTCGATTTTAAAACTAGCGTCACTTTTGATTGACACCCTGTATCTTTGCACGCTATCAGTAGACAATAGCCAACACCACAAGGGTGATGTCCCGGTTGTTATCTGAAATATTCATGACAATGTGCTCGGATGGAAATAAACATGGACGGCAAATTGGTTCGGAGTTTGCGTTCAATTAATCAGAAAGTCACCCAGGGTTGGACTCACAGTCGATTTGGTGAACTGTGGTTGAAATTTACGTCGGATCGTAAAGCTTTCTTTCAAGAGACGACACCCTTCTTGCATAATGCTTAATCATACCTCTTTTGAGGGAATTACTGGGGAAGCATCTATTTTAGGTGTGGGTATCATATTTCGACTTGTACTGAAAAAAACCTCCTTGGAGTATAGTTTAGTGGAAACATTAATTCAATAAGGGGTGCGCGCTGTATCATCACATGACAAGTTTTGCTGACACCATTTGATGATACTTCCGCCTACCGCCCAGGCGAAAAGCACGGATTTTGACGGACATTATCTCGACGTCACTCCATGACTTCCACCTGACAATATGATCATAGGACATCGACTTTCCTTGTTTTTTTTCTGTGTAGCGAATACCAGCCAGCTGGCATAGTAGGGAATTGCTCAATCGGGCCTTTTTGTTGGTCTCGCTCGGCTTACGACAAGCATATCAAGCATGATCAACGACTCAAAACCTGCCCCTATGTAAAGAAAACTTCCTAGGAATTTGCATACCGTACGCCATGACCCAATATAATCGTCAACACGCCGTGCGATAATGAGAAAGATTTCTAACGCCGAGATGCCGTTATTTCAAAAATCAATTCATCTATTTGCTAATTTTATCAAGAAAATGTATTTGGAACATCATATATAACAGACAGTGTGAAAACATTTTGGATACTTTATTTTCGGTCAATCTCGTTTTAGAGATCGGTAAAGAATTTGCGGGAAATAGCTTCACGTCACGTGATGAGACATTTCAATCAATCGATTTCTCTGGCAAATACAGTGCTCATCAGCCAGCAACATGTCAGCGCTAGCGTCCTATGAACATCCGAGCAGCTGTATCGAACACTTCCGAGCATAAATAGCACTCGCGAAGGTTGCCGAATGTTTTTGGTTTCATGGTTAAGCAATTTTGCCAAGCCACAAGATGTCCGGGATGATGGGTTTTGATCAAATTAATTTACAGTAGTTTACACAAGGTCGGCCCATCAAGTCGAATGGCCATGAAAATCAATATCTATCACGAATGGTATTAGGTGACACAAACACGATTATCCACTTTTGAATTTCAATATAGCTCCCAAAAGAAAACCAGATTTTAGCCACAGGCCAGGTTGTTGAAATGAGTACTTTTCCTTTCCAATTTTTCATTCAATCTCTCATTACCTGTAATTGAAGAGTTCAGATGCAAAGCTACCAAATCGACTTCAGGTCTTATAAAGGAAAGATTCATTTAAGAGTGGCCGGAGTTTTAAGAGTTTTAAGAGTTTGTTCGATGGCAGACGACACACAATTAAACCTGCTCGGTAACCAATAACGGTAATAATATCGAACAATCTGAAAGCAAAAAGTATTGACTTCAGCTACATGTGGCCTAAATCTAGTGATCTTGTGATGAATATCTAAAATACTTTTGGATTCAAACTCATAAGTATATAATTATCTTTATGTCACAGGGTAGTACTTGGCTGAAATTGATCGTTTGGTTTCGAATTTCCCGATGCAGTTCAGTTCCAAAAGAAAACTAAATCGAATGTTTCACTGCTCCAAGACAGATATCATTTGTTTGACAAAAAAACCCTCCAAATAACCGTTATTGAAAGCTGGTGGCTAATACATGTACACAACAGTCAAACTTTCGAAAAAACGATTAGCGTGAAATAAGCATGATATGAATGATTCGTTTACTCCTAAAAGAAGAACCATTCGACCCCCCCCCCCCCCCCCCCCCCCCATCCAGACACGCGCACTTCAAGCAGAATCCATAATAAAAGAGAAGTAGTTTAGAATTACGTATCTTTACAAAAAAAATAAATATTTATTACAATATCTCAACAGAAGAGTAAAAAAATTCATGAATTCTTCCATTGGGAAGCAGCAGTTTATCTGGCGAACATGCCAAACAACTTGCAAAACATTTCCAGAATTGTTGTATGCAATGAATCCCAGTGAACATCAAATGAAAATGACAATATAACTGTACTAACCTTAATATCAGATCCAATTATTCCGAAGCCCTCAATTGAAAAATTCCAATCGAAAAGAAAAGACGCACAGTGTCTCTCGCCAAGCAGCACGAAGAATTCTCTCTGCCCTCATCGGTTTCCATTACAACAAGTGATCACAGGCGCGTGAAGATACCAGAGGGAACAATCAGTTATCGATCATCTCAGCTCAACCTGTAAGAGAAAACACACTTAAAACCTCCTCGAAACGGGCTTCGGAACATCGAGAAAACACACTTATAACCTCCTCGAAAAGAGCTTCGGAACATCGAAAACACACTTAAAACCTCCTCAAAAATAGCTTCGGAACATCGAAAACACACTTAAAACCTCCTCGAAAATAGCTTCGGTACATCGAGAAAACATACTTAAACCCCCTCGAAAAGAGCTTCGGAACATCGAAAAAACACACTTAAAACCTCCTCGAAAAATGGCTTCGGAACTTCGATAATGTGGCGGACGAACATGGGCAATGAAGACAGATGACATGCTTCATCAATTGGCCTGGGGGAAACAGGGAAACAGGGAAAGGGAAATAATGGCCAGATTCCCTTAAAATGTAAAGTATGCATCTGTAACGTACCTATAGTTTAACAGTTCGCAATAATCGTCGTAAAAGAGATTATCATCTTTGACGATTTTAACATTGTTTTCATTATTTAGTTTTTGCAAATGTTTACGTAATTTAGTTGAGAACCCTAAAATACATAAAATATGTGTTTATACGAACAAGCGTGAGGATGTGAAGAAGAAATTTAATATTTGTTTTCAAAATTTCGAAAATTAGTCGTTCACGACAAAAAACCCAACTGCCATACGTTTTGGAGAAGTATTTCTCCATGGCGGTTTGTTTATCATTGGCAACACGTGACCAACTGACTCCGTTTTGAAATATATATGCATCACCAAATGTTATGTCAAAGGGATCAGATTGAATAAATATTGATAGCGGTCTGAATACGCAATCGAACCAGGGACATTTATCTGACTTTACTTGAGTGGACTATGGCATATCTTATAAGGCCACTGTAGTCATAAATTATCGAGAAGACATAGTTAACCTGCGATCTACTTTTGTTTTCTTGCTTTCGAATAATAAGTATCGGTTATCAGCTGAGGGTATAGACGATTATTGATAGATTGTCTAAAGCATGAAAGGTCGAACTCGAATAGGTCCGATTTTGAAAACCAACATCATGAGTGTTGACCTACTCTATTCGTCGATAGTTGCCCGGGTCATTTGATGATTTTCGTTTGTTTTTTCGAGTCGGCATTGTAAGTTTTCTTCCACCATTCTGATGTGTGATAGTGAGGTCACATCGTTACGTTAAACAACACTTCCCCCATGTGCCTGAAATCGTGTGATACAAAAATTCCTCAACTGTTCTACTGTGTTAAAATGAAGATCGGGCAAAGGCTTCAGAGCTGTTGAACTTAAACGTGTTAATGGCTGTCCTCCCTCAATGTCTCTGCGGAAATCGTTGAATATCTGTGAGAGTGATAAAGTCTCCCTTCACCCTTTACAAAAAGTCCGTCCAAACTTTTAATTATTGTGACCCGAGTAGGCTTTTTAAAGTGATTGTGCAATACATCAAGGTCGTGACTACTGATTCTCGGCCCAGTATATGTATCGTTTTTTTCAGAGAAGAAAATAAACGGTGTATTCCTGTTTCGCCTATTCCTGTTCCGCCTATTCCTGTTTCGCCTATCCCTGTTTCGCCTAATTCCTGTTTCGCCTATTCATGTTTCGCCTAATTCCTGTTTCGCCTATTCCTGTTTCGCCTAATTCCTGTTTCGCCTATTCCTGTTTCGCCTATTCAAATGTATTGCTAACCTCCCCACAGACGTAGGAATATGAACCGTCCCTTACTATAGTGTTAAAGGCTATCATTAAGAATAAAGTCTGAAATAATGGATTTAGCGACATGTCAATTATTTCAGTATTATTCGGAATAACTTTGGAAAATTATACATAGCTTACATAGGCTCATGTTTTAGCTTATTTCAAAAGGCAAGATATAAAATAGTAAGAAAGTTTTACCCTATCATTAGATTTGAAATGTTAGAAATGTTTCAAAGGTCAGAGATTCAGTGACTCGAAGCCGGCGGCCGACCAAACCCGAGGAGAGCCACATATGTACGCGTTGACGAACGCATGTTACGCCTCAAAGAACAATACGTCAATGGAGAGAGGGACATAATGAGTTACGTTGATGCCATCAGTTACCTTGTCTGACATAATATCATGATATGTATTTTCCACCTTGTTTGACTTTATATGTGCTGTACCTACATGTATATTATGACATGGGTTTTACAGCTGATTTTGATCAAATAATTATGAGAATGTACAGTATTATGTATTTTTATCAAAAACTCATGAATTCAGTTTTTATAAAATAAACGACTGCTTTACTTTACTTAATCTATTAGTTTTTACTGTGTGTCAGTATGGTCCTATGGTCCTATGGTCAAATAAGTCTCGGAGTGTCCCCTCTTTCAAAACGGTCATGGCATGGTTTGTTAACAAAGTTGATGGCATTGATTAGTCAAATTGTCATCACATCGTTAACATCATCCAATTGTCCCCTCACATTTTCCCCATAAAATAGACATGCATCCCTAAGGTTCCCCGTGGGAGAGTCGATTTATTGTAGGGGTACTGGAAAGTAGGCGAAACAGGGATAGGCGAAACAGGAAATAGGCCAAACAGGAAATAGGCCAAACAGGAAATAGGCGAAAAAGGAATAGGCGAAACAGGAATAGGCGGAACAGGAATAGGCGAATCAGGAATAGGCGAAACAGGAATTTTGTAGGCGAAACAGGAATTTTGTAGGCGAAACAGGAATAGGCGAAACAGGCATAAACCAAATAAACGCTTGTCTAAAGTTCTATTATCTTGGAAGTGGAAGGACAATACATGTCCAAAATCTATACACAGTTCAGATAACGTGTTGTTATTTTATGTTAATTTCATCACACTGACTATTAGTCCATTCTAAAACAGTATGATTTCTGTTGGACGGACAGTAAATCACAATTGTAGGTCAGTAACCTAACACTTTCGTTATTTTAGGATTACACCGGGATCACTAAGCGCAACATAATATACCGCCATCAACCTTAAGAAGATCAGTCCACATTTTGTTGATAGTTTTTTGGCAGATTTGGCTGGTAACGTGATCAGATTATAAGATTGACATAATTAATGTAACATGATCGATATCTCTGAGTGTTTAGGCTTTACATATGAGTCACACGTAAATACTTTCACTTTTAGGAATATCACTTATTGTCCCCTTGTTTATTTTTCTGATAAATGTAGTAAATACAAGCTCCCTAGAATGACGTCCATTCACATTGTAAATTGTAAAATCGTTTCCACCTGCTAGTGCAACCATAGAGAAGATCAACGCATGGAGGGCTAACTCGAGTCAAATCGGAGTCAACAGATTTTAATGTTTTCCTTTTTCGTGCAATACATGGAAACTACTAATCTAATTGGAGGTAACTGGGCAGCTAACCGAGAGCTTGGTAACATTTCCCTTTAGAATACGAATGGCCCTTTAATCAATATTATTTACCACTTGACTATATGTACATAGAAAAGTTGCATATTGCAAGGTCGTAAATGTTATGTCCGCATTGTTTGAGTTGCGGCGAAATGTTCCCGACGCGACATATGATATTTATTTGACATAAAACTCCCAGTACATGACGGCTTGTGAAACAGCAGGTCACCCTTTCGTCCATGTCTCGTGTTTTCTGAGCCAATATCTCTCATCAGCTATCCACTCACCTTCGTATAATTTCTGCTTCTCAAGAAGCATCTTTTGCATTTTTTGCAAAAATCATACGAACAAGCGTGAGGATGTGAAGAAAATATTCATATTTTTAAAATTGGAAATTTAGTTGTCAACAAAAAAACCCAACTGCCATGCGTTTTGAAACAAAAAAACTCCCAACTATAACTCCATGGAGTTTGGTTATCATTTGTAACACGTGACCACCCAACTCTGTTTTAAAATTGCTTTAGACTCATATATACGTAGACAGGGAAACTGATTAACAACACCGTAACCACTGATAGAAGTATTACAGTGGTTAGGTCACTGGTGATTTGTCATTCCAAATGCCAACCATTGTCCATCAACTTACCACAACCTGAAAACCAGGTGTGAGCCAATCAGTAAGGAGGGACCGTGGTCTGTTCATTGAGTCTAGAGTATGTGCATCGCCACGTATCATGACAAGGGTCAGATTGAATAAATACTGATATTGGTCTAAATAGTTTGCGCAATCGAACCAGGGAATTTTCTGATTCACCTTATTGGACTATGACATATTTTGATAAGGCCACTGTCATAAATCATGATATTGTGGTTATCGAAAAACACAATTAACCTTTCGATCCTCATTTGCTTTGTTTTCTTGCTTTTGACTGATAAATTTCAGCGAACAGTTGACATCATGAGTGTTGACCTAGTTTTCATAAATACACATTAGTATAGTGGAAAATAGTGAATGTACTCATCAAAATGACACAAAATATACCAAGAATTTTCCCCAAATGTACATGTTGAGGCGGTGAATTGGCATGATCAACACACGAAAATCAATGACCCGGGAAACAATAGAGGAATAGAGAAAGGTATCTTCAGAGGCTGCTACTGGTGCCAATACACACATTATACACACTAGGAATGTGACTAGAGTCATGTCTATTCATGACGATGACGTTGTTAACTCTTGAATAGATATCCCACACCTTTCACGGCTGTGAAAGGCCTACTATTGTGCTCGGCTGTACCCATCGAGGCGGTGATACAAATCGGGTATTGTCGGCTTGGGATCTTATTGTTGAGTGCATCCAGTATTTTGCCACCGGGCATGAACAATCTAGTATCGGCGATATTCACCATGTGAGCAATGCAACAACATCGCGGTGTAGTAACGCTGTGTCCTCAACGTTTGCGGCACGTATTGATCAACACTAAAGGAAGGGGAGACCACTGTCAGGCTTAAAGGAACTGCATTTGATAAAGATAGGATCAAGTTGATCACCACCTGAAACTTCTATACTTGACCTATCAAACATATCGAATTGATGAGGTCACGGGTTATCCTTTTTGCATTGTCTCGGTACCCCATAATGGGTCACACGGTCGATTGATGTTATTGGTATATTGATATTCCGAAAGCGTATTGCATCTAAAAATACGCAAAGCGTGAGGACTTGTAATACTGGATCCACTCACCAATAAGATCCCAAGCCCGACAATACCTGATTTCTACTACCGCATTGATGGGTAGAGCCTAAACAACCGGGCATAATAGTAGGGCTTTTGCAGCCATTAAAGGCTGGGATATCTTGCCTTCGTTTCTTCCAATTAGTCTTTAATTGCGATATGAAAAGTTCCGCTGTAGAGTCATGTCTATTCATGACGATGACGTTGTTAACTCATGAATAACTATCCCACACCTTTCGCGGCTGTGAAAGGCCTACTATTGTGCTCGGCTGTACCCATCGAGGCGGTGATACAAATCGGGTATTGTCGGGCTTGGGATCCTATTGTTGAGTGCATCCAGTATTTCGCCACCGGGCATGAACAATCTAGTATCGGCGATATTCACCATGTGAGCAATGCAACAACATCGCGGTGTAGTAACGCTGTGTCCTCAACGTTTGCGGCACGTATTGACCAACACTAAAGGAAGGGGAGACCACCGTCAGGTTTAAAGGAACTGCATTTGGTAAAGATAGGATAAAGTCACTACCTGAAACTTCTATACTTGACCTATCAAACATATCGAATTGATGAGGTCACGGGTTATCCTTTTTGCATTGTCTCGGTACCCCATAGTGGGTCACACGGTCGATTGATGTTATCGGTATATTGATATTCCGAAAGCGTATTGCATCTAAAAATACGCAAAGCGTGAGGACTTGTAATACTGGATCCACTCACTAATGAGATCCCAAGCCCGACAATACCCGATTTCTACTAACGCCTTGATGGGTATAGCCTAAACAACCGGGCATAATAGTAGGCATTTTGCAGCCATTAAAGGGCTGGGATATCTTTTCTTCGTTTCTTCCAATTAGTCTTTAATTGCGATATGAAAAGTTTTGCTGTAGAGTTATGTGTCGACATAACAATATCCCAAGGGAAGAAAGAAAATGCCAATTTTGCAAAGGAGATGACGTCGAAGATGAATTTCATTTTTTAATTGTTTGCACACAGCACTCCGTCACTCGGGAAGCAATGTTTAGATATATTTCTACAGTTGATACAAGCTTTGTAAATCTACCCGACATCGACAAATTTAAATATCTCTTAACCTGTATTTCCACCCCTGCCTTTGTTCGCATTGCTGCTTATATTTATGATATGTACCCCTATTAATTTGTATATACCTTTCACTGCTTTGTATCATTGCATGTCTTCTATTCATATATATCTGTAACAGCCCCATGGGCATTAACAAGATGAAATAAATTGAAATTGAAATTGTCTATTCATGACGATGACGTTGTTAACTCTTGAATAGATATCCCACACGTTTCACGGCTGTGAAAGGCCTACTATTGTGCTCGGCTGTACCCATCGAGGCGGTGATACAAATCGGGTATTGTCGGGCTTGGGATCTTATTGTTGAGTGCATCCAGTATTTCGCCACCGGGCATGAACAATCTAGTATCGGCGATATTCACCACGTTTGCGGCACGTATTGACAAACACTAAAGGAAGGGGAGACTACTTTCAGGTTTAAAGGAACTGCATTAAATAAAGACAGGATAAAGTCGCTACCTGAAACACTCGAAATGGTAACATTAACCTAGATGTTTTAAAGCCACGTTTATGAAACGCGTTCTTTCTTTAAGAGTTACATTTGCAAATCATCTACCGAATGGTTGGATGTTGGGAGACTCCCCGATCGGGGTATACTTGCAAGAGGCGGCTTCTGACAGTTCTTGCTAACGCCCAAACTAGACAGGAAATGACATTCCAGCGGATGCAACTGAGAGCCAGATGCATCATAGAAGGATGCAACAGTCTCCTAAAGCATCGGCACAGAGTTCACGCAAAGAATGGAAGTTTCGGATGTTGAAAGGGCGTCTTTATAGTGTATAGGAACAGAAGACACTGAAATTGGCACATTTTGCCACGGCCCGATCATTTATTACGAATCTAAACACAATAAAAGACTCTGCGTTTGAGTACCCTCTTCACGTGTGCGGTACACCATACTAGACATTCATTCACTAATGGCAGGCCGGTCTAACTTAATGTAATGACACAGTAAAGCCAAGTTATGAAAAGCTTTTAAGATGCGGTTTTAAATGGACTTAATATCTTTCCTTTGTGGTACATTTAAGGAAGCAAATTGAAATTTTTTGTGCAACAGGTCAACATTTTGATCTTTGCATCGAAGAGTTGGTCAATCGATATAAATGTTTTCCAAATGATAAATATAGACATCGATCGGGAGTTTTTGTTTGTTCTGTGTCAAGTTAAGTGTTTTGACAAAAAAAGGTTCCCGACGCGAAAGGTGATATTCATTAAAACTTCTTGACTGTGCAAATATCGGGTAGTGGATTAGCAGGTCACCCTATCGTCGATGTCTTGTGTTTTTTCAACCAATTTCTCTCATTCCGTTTAAAGATTTTCATAAGGATACACTAAAAATATGGAGAACGGCGTCGCACTATTTTTGGTGACGCTACTGGTAACTACACAGACCGGTAGGTAATAATTTACATACTCCTTGGTATTATCATCACAAAATTCCAAGAGGTTGCCTAGGTTATTATATTTTCACGGCGATTTAGCTTGACATGCAACAAGAGTTGAATGCTAAGCCTAGAAGATCCAGCAACACACAGACTAAGTTAGCGCAGATCTACGTTAGCCCAATTACGTCTCTCTGCCTTTGATGCTTTGTCCATAAGGCCCCCCCCCCCCCCCATTTTAGCCCTTTTGGTGGGTCCGTTTTATCAAGATTGGCTTGAATACCCTTGGGATTAGCCGTTGAGTTTGTGTATCTTGGTAATATTTCCTCCCCACTAAAGAAATAAAAGATGAAATATTGTACAGCGTCGCTTTTGGGAATGAAATGTTCGCCAACAAATACATCTCCATCACAAATACATGTAGTTCTTTTACATTTTGAAATTGACCGAGGAATAACGATTTTAGAGCTGTGAAAGTTAGGCATATTTGTCGATCTCGTCTGGTTCTCATCGTTTGTGGCTTTGCCGATCAGTTAGCGTACCCCCGCCTCGAGCAAGTCGCCATGTTTTGCGCATCAAGAGTGCTGATAGGGAGGGCAGTTGATCTATGGAACAGCTTCCTTGCTATTGCTTGGTGTTTAGGGCTCAGGCTAACTCTTCAGTCGGAAATATTGGTCGATCTTGAAGGAAGATAAAACGATATCCCAATCCGAATCAAGGGCTCCAGAAACGTAATGCCCATAGTATGATTATCTGTGACATATTATGAGGAAACAATGCTTTAGAACTGAAAAAAATCCGTGATCATTGAGGGAATTGTTTACATCTTTGCGGGTAGGTTATGCTCGTTAAAATATTATGCCATGAAATATATTAGAAAAATTAAAGTATCACCAATTGTTTCGTTTCATAATATAATGCAACTATTTCTACTCACCCCGGGGAATTAAAATATCGAGTTCCGGTGTAAAAGGAATGGACGTCCTAGGAATGCAGGACCCCATACAATAGCAGTGTATTGTCAACGAATGTGGTTAATGGTTTGGTTAGGGTTAGCTACATAATATACATAATTTTTGCCTTGCTATCGCCATCTTGCGGCCATTTAACAAACTATCGCAGATGCTATTTATAGCACCATGACCAGCTCACCCTGAGGGCTAGAAAGCATGGAGTGGACTTAACCGGATTAAATATTCCGGGTCAAATTGTATGGTGTAAACACCGCTAATTACAATTAGAATGTAGGAACTACACAATAAAATCTACCGCAAACCAATCATAGCATCCATGGGGGTTCTCGTATTCTCAAACAATTATGACTACATACCGGTTTCATCAATGAGGCCATGCGTTACGTAATGCTCAATTGATAGGTATTCGTATCATATCGAAATCAAACTTTGTATAGGTGGCTTATACAGTGCGTATCAAAAAAAGGTAATCCGATTTCAGAGGGTTAAAATGCCAAGGTTATAGATTTTGACAATTTACATTAAGTTTCCCTTTTGACAGGATCCCAACACATTTCCATTGGTACCTTTCTTACATTACTTCTGTTACACATGACCGAGTACTGTGTTATTGAAAACGACCTGTTCAATTGCACATTTTCCAAGTTTGGGTAATCCAGGAAAGGAAGACTGATATTTTATTCCGGAATAACTGGAAGGATAGTCCCTTACTTTTTAGGCACCCAAACCTTCAACATGCCCTCCTTCGCTTTCGACACTCAGTTGGCAGTGACGGAGCATGTCCTGAACTGCTCGTCTGACCATATCCGGGTTATTGCGCAAAGCATCAAATTCTTGTTCCGGTGTAAAAGGAATGGACGTCCTAGGAATGCAGGACCCCATACAATAGCAGTGTATTGTCAACGAATGTGGTTAATGGTTTGGTTAGGGTTAGCTACATAATATACATAATTTTTGCCTTGCTATCGCCATCTTGCGGCCATTTAACAAACTATCGCAGATGCTATTTATAGCACCATGACCAGCTCACCCTGAGGGCTAGAAAGCATGGAGTGGACTTAACCGGATTAAATATTCCGGGTCAAATTGTATGGTGTAAACACCGCTAATTACAATTAGAATGTAGGAACTACACAATAAAATCTACCGCAAACCAATCATAGCATCCATGGGGGTTCTCGTATTCTCAAACAATTATGACTACATACCGGTTTCATCAATGAGGCCATGCGTTACGTAATGCTCAATTGATAGGTATTCGTATCATATCGAAATCAAACTTTGTATAGGTGGCTTATACAGTGCGTATCAAAAAAAGGTAATCCGATTTCAGAGGGTTAAAATGCCAAGGTTATAGATTTTGACAATTTACATTAAGTTTCCCTTTTGACAGGATCCCAACACATTTCCATTGGTACCTTTCTTACATTACTTCTGTTACACATGACCGAGTACTGTGTTATTGAAAACGACCTGTTCAATTGCACATTTTCCAAGTTTGGGTAATCCAGGAAAGGAAGACTGATATTTTATTCCGGAATTACTGGAAGGATAGTCCCTTACTTTTTAGGCACCCAAACCTTCAACATGCCCTCCTTCGCTTTCGACACTCAGTTGGCAGTGACGGAGCATGTCCTGAACTGCTCGTCTGACCATATCCGGGTTATTGCGCAAAGCATCAAATTCTTGTCGAATACGGCCCTGTAACTCGTCAAGATCACGGGGAGGAGTTGTGAACGCATTGGTTTTAAATTTCCCCAAAGGAAATAAAAACAAGGTGTGTGGTTGCTTCGATATTCTCCTCTGATCGCCCAGTGCGCCTCCTGCCATAATTCCCCTTGTTGCGGTTGAGGCTGGTACCATGCTGTCGATATTTTTTAACATTCGCCCACTGGCAGATGGTTTTCGCCGATGGAGTTTTTCATGGCGGGAAACGTTGCCTGAATTCCTGTTCTATCCGCTCGACGTGAATTTGCTAGTAGGTATTTCTAGATGATAGCTCTAACTCATCTGTAAATAGGTTTATATTGATGGAACTGTCCTAAATAAGCAGTGAAATCAGTGTTTGTGTAGCCCGATGAAGGGTAAATATTGCGCTTATATTTACCATATCTGTCTGTGAGATTGAATAAGATAATTGAATGCGGTTTTCAGCAGAAAAGGGTATATCAAAGTAATAGTCTATAATCGGCTTTTTATTGCAGTATGTTTGTTCTTCTTCTGGTTCATCAGTTAACTATTTTTCTGAACGCGTTTGATGCTTTTTCCGCCACGTGAGTACACGCCGAGATCCGAGTTCACGTCACCCCGCTATCAAGACGCAACGCCATTTCCATTTATCGTCGCAGTTGCGGGGTAATCAAGCGCCATCAACATGACGTCGGCAATATTGGATATCAGCACTATTAAGTCAAGGGGTAGATCCTAGCTCCACAAAACGTCTTACTAGTGCATCGTTCTTCGTGGAAGATGCGTGGGGAGCTGACACGGGTCAAATCGGAGTCATTATCGGAAAAGCGCGACAATTCAGTCATATTTAGAATTTTTCCTTTTTTCGTGCAATCTGTTGATGGAAACTACTTATGTAAAATAGGAGGTGACTGGGCAGCCCGCAGCTGGGTTATATTGCCCTTAATAATGCCAATGGTCCTCTAAGGCTGCCAGAAAGTTATGTAAAATCACTGACGGTAAAACACATTGAAACCTGTATCGAACATCAGACAGACACATTGGATGCATGGGATCGACATTATCACATTTCGAAGTAAGCACCAAAGATCAATTAGTAAATTGCAACATTTACGGCATTTTGTTCCGGCATTCTTGCCGCGTAATGTCCAAAAACTAACTTTTTTGTTATATTTTCTTTTCGTTCTTTTTCACAATGTATCGGTGAACTATGATGCAACAAAGTTTTTTTCGCTTTTATTAGAAAATTTCTGCTAAATTCTTTATTTCTAAGATTAAGTTTACTCCCTGCAGGTAATTGCTTATGTCAAACAGCTGGCGACCTTTGAGAACTCCCCATATGGTCATGGTTCAATTACAACTAGTATTGGGCAATTCGCCTAACAGCAAATTGCAGACCATATCCCTGGTGAAAGTATTTTGTCATGTTGAGAAATTAGGTTTGCACCAGGATATAACCAGATAAATCAGATAAAACAAATAACCAGCAAATAAAAATAAAAAGCAAATAACCCTGAATAACCAGCTGAATTAGGTTGTGACAGTAGGTGCATCATAAATACTAGAATTAGCGATGGTTCTGGGACTGCAACAACTCAGCATATGGATGGTCAGAATCCAGCAGACAACAAGCAAATGTAATCTGAATCTCAACATCTTTCGTATCTTTTGATGAGTTTTCTGGTCGAGTGAGGGAAACCAGTTGGCCATCTGATATGGCTGGTGGGGATGAAAGCTCCCAATGTTGGGACGACCAATAATACATTGCGTCTCCACAGTATTTATATTATAATACCTCCCTCCATGCACACATGGTTCTGCTGCCAATTTTTTCTTCAAATGATCTAGGTGTCAATCATGCAATTGTGGGTACTGGCACCACGTAGGTAACTTCTGATCTGATCTTAAGTGGCAGGTTTTTGGTGCTTTGTCCTGGTGCTCATTTTTAAGATGACAAAACACTATCACCAGGGATATGGTCTGCAATTGCTGTTAGGAAAGTCACAATCTGGGGACAAAAAATAAATGTGATTTAGACTTCGCATTCCTTTGAAGTGTAGGTTGCAACATCCCAGGCCATTGATGCATGCATGGTCACAACATAGGGGCAACCGGGAATCATGGCAAGGATTTTTACAACCATTCTTTTGAGGTGTAGATTGTGATGCGAGGGAAGTGTCTTGATCTCTACATAAAATTGCTTCGACATGGTGCAACAAACCAGTCCAGTAGATATATACATGGTCATAGCATACGGCATCGAGACAACCAGTATGCAACGTTACGGCCAGGCCCAAGGGGTATGACCGATCAGCACTAAGAGTAAAAACGTAAAATGCAATAATATCTTTTTAAACTAACTGCCACAGTAGGTTTATTTATTCAGTCTTTTTGAAGTAAAAGTATTACAGTGAAAAGAACGAAATACGGCTGGAATATTATACTGGTTTGTCTTCGGACGGCAAATTCAGCACTGCACCGATGTCAAGGTTAAGACGGTTATACGACTTTGCCTCATCAGCTCCTCGTGGTCAAGGCTCCTATATCCGTGACTGATGCGGTCGCAGAACAGAACAGATGCTGATCATCCCCGTCACTGCGTCAGGCTGTAAAACAGAGCGAGGAAATATTTTAACTTCACCAGAAGTTTTATCATTCATTATTCAGACCAACAGACACTGACTACCTGCTAATAGTCTATGAATTTCATTGTCATAATTCAGAACAAACACTTATCACCTTTGCTGACAATATTTTCAGAAGGTGTGTACATTCGTGTGTCCATTTACACTGCACGTGTATACGTGCTTTACTGTACATTTCTACAGGAGTGAGCAGGATGTACAGAAAAACGATCTCCAAAACTGTTGCTTTCAGCACTCGCGACACGTTAAGCGAGGTTTTAGCAATTATTTTCAGTGAAGGTATATCTCATGTGTAGAGTCTGGGTGATTTTGAGACATTCTTAGGTGTTTGAGGCGCACAGTTTGATGAAACTTGCCCGAATTCGTAATTTTTTGGATGAATGTATATCCGCCATTGCGGGGATCTGGAAACTTTCGGATGACAAGTTTGCCTCAAAAGATGGACGTGCTCCCTATAATCACCCAAACTAACAGCGAATATATATTCTTAAGATCCTTTTCTTGACCTCTGATGAGTTAATTTTGTCTGATGCAGTGTTTCAACACAAATTTGAGGGCGATTACAATCACGAAAAATTCACACTCACCCAGTCTAGAATGCGTAGACGAAATGTCTGTTGGCTCTTCAATGTAGCGGGTATCCTCCCACCTGTTCAGGTCGGGACAGATCAACGTTGAGCAACTTGCCTAATCGGTAAAAACGCGGGAGGCAGTGCTATTACCGGAACGGTTCAGAACCGGCGATTTTCATCAAAAATCACCCGAAAACTAAAAAAGTAAGCAACGGCTGCAAAAATAAAGTACACGTTGTTCGTTAGCAGGTTATGAAACGTAACCTAACCAAATTTCAGGTCGTTCCGTGCGGCAGTTTCGGAGATACGTGTCGAAAACCACATCCCTCGGGTCCTGGCGATCGGCTCAGTAAAAACAATAGACCATATCCACGGAGTTGTGGATATGGTCTAACAAGCCTATAGGCGAATATGGGTCGTCGCGTTGATGCCAGAACGTCCCCAAAGTTTGGAAATGTTGTTCTTAATTCCTCCGGGTTGGGGTACCTATGGCTTGATCAAATGAATATTAATGTGGATAACTGGAAAATATTATACTCTAATGCCCAGTAAACGATTAGAGATATTTGTCAACATGAAATTTTTGGTGAAATCGCAACAAATAAAAAACTCGATGTATAGTAATATTATGTTTTCATTTGAACTTCAAACATATTTAAATGATATCAAATCAGTGAAACACAGGGCTTGTATCACAAAATGAAATGGCCAGGGCCATTGTGCTCACCTCATGTGGAGGAAAGATGGATAAAGAGCATGGTCTTGTGTCATGTAGTGTTAGGTTTGATGTAGGTCCAAGCAATTACAATTTCCCCAAAATGGCCAATTTACAGTACATTCGACCTCTGTGACCTTGAAAAGTAGGTCAAATCAAAGAAGACCCGGGTGACACATTGAATGGATGTTAGAATTAGATGTACCTATGATATAAAATTGGTGCCAATCGGGCAAGTCATTACTAGGAATAATGGCATTTTGAAGAATTTAGGATTTGGCCCCCTCCCTGGAGGCCAAACGGCAAATCAGATCGCACCAAACTTCGGTACCTGAGATCACCTGACCAAGGGGTACATGTGTACTTAATTTGTGATCAGTAGTCATTGCAGTTAAGAAACATGCCATAGTTACGGCCTGACGGCGAATTTACGCCATTTGACCTCTGTGACCTTGACAAGAAGGTCAAATTAAAAACCTGTGTGACATATACTGTATGGTGGTTAGATGTACCCATGATATCAAATTGGTGGCAATCGGGCAAGAAGTTAAGGAATAATCACATTTTTAAGGTTTTTGGATTTTGCCCCCTGGTGGTCAAGTGGTGAATCATATTGGACCAAACTTTGGTCCCTGAGATCACCTGACTAAGGGGTAAATGTGTACCAAATTTGGTATCAATAGTCATTGCAGTTTAGAAACGTGCCATCGTTACATCCTAACGGCTAATTTACACCATTTGACCTCTGTGACCTTGAAAAGGAGGTCAAATCAAAAACCCGGAGGATATATGATGCACCTTTGCTAGAAGTACCTACCATATTTTTTTCAAAATTTCCCGACTACTATTAAGGGAGATATTGCATATTTTCACTTTTAACGTTTGGCCCCCTGGTGGCCAAACCATGAAACGAATCGGACCGAAACTTGGTCTCCCAGGTGTCATTACATAAGGGTACATGTGTACCAAGTTTCAACTCAATAGCTCGAACAGTTACGAAACGTGCCCTGCTAACGGACGACGGACGACGACGACGACGACGACGACGACGACGACGACGACGACGACGGACGACGGACGCCACGGTATGGGATAAGCTCACCTCTGCTAAGAGGTGAGCTAATTAATGCTGGAAGCCCATTGTCTAAGAATCAAAACTGGGAGACACTGTAGTCTAAGAAAGTGTGAGGTTTGCAAGTCAGGGGAGGTTGAGGATGATTTTCACTTCCTTGCGGTGTGCCCTAAATATGCGTCAAAACAGCAAAACTCATTGCAGTTGTAATAGAAGTGATCTCCATTTTCTGTCTCTGTCGGATCTGACTACAATTTTTCTAAAAAATCCTTCACCTCCCTCTGCTGCGATTATCAACGAGTTCTTAAACTGCGTAACTCTATATTGTCCTGATTTCCATTATTATGTTTTTGTCTTTAAATATTTGTGATCTTATTTTGTATACCCTGTAACTTTATATTGTATATTTTGTAATTATTTTATGTAACCGTTGGCCCCTAGTGGGCGTTTTATAGTCTGGGCTCCTGACCTCACTCTCGCTGTCGTAGGTCAGGCAATAACAAAAATCTATAAATAGAACAATAGCTTAAACCACCATTTCCACAAAAATTCTTATGCCTAATTTTTTTTAATATTATAAACAACCTATCCTGCAAAAACCAACGCAATCGGTCAAGGTTTAGCGTCCCAAATCGTACTTTTGCGAAAATGACAATATCGCTAAAAGTGACGTCATTATATGGGGAAACCCCTTTGTCTGAAACATAAAATAACCGTAATCGCGCATTTTAAGAGTAATTCCGGTATTTCTACAGTGTAGAATGATGTGTTCAATAAGAGTGCATAACCCTAGGACAGATACAGCGCTCAATTCGACCGTAAAACGATAATTGGCTCGGGAAATTACAACAATGGCTGAATCTAAAAATAACACTCCTCTTTTCTGCCGTGTTATTTGTAGACGGTTGTTGTTACCTGACCCGTTCCTAAACCCTACCAAAAGCCCGGAGATCGAGGTCAGAGAACCAGACTATTTAGCGTTTTAGAGTAATAAAGAATTTGAATTTGAATTTGAATTTTTCCACCGCTGTACCTTATTATCATAATTATGCCCACGTGATTAGCTGCTCGGTATTGACGAGCAAGTGACAGTCCTCATTTGCATGTACATTAATGTCATTATTATGGCTGACGCGATCCTGTAAAGTTGTGCGTAATTTCTAATTTCTCGGCAAATACTTGATTGATTTCGTTGAAATTTGAGAGTATTACAGATTAGATTACTGCTTACATTGGGTCTTCGTAGTTTCTTCATACATCATCGATAAAGACACGTAGCTTTGTGAAGAAACTCACCATACTGCTCGCTGGCCAGCACAACATTCCTGCATGCTACGTACACGCTCATCAATTTTGAGCTCCCAATTAATAATTTTATTCATTTCGCATTTTACATGAGACGAAGGACTTAATGAACAAGATAACGAACTTTAATGAAAACTTAAGTTTTATTACAATAGGACAAATACTGGCAACGCAATTTGCATTTCAATTCAACAACTGCCGAGCATCCTAGGGCTAAAACTATCTTCATTCATAGTCAATCTCGCCATTTAGCTAAACGGACCTGAAACAAATCGATTCAGCGTCTACACTTTTACTCCGATTTGTCTCAAAATTGGTGACAAAGAGGCTGAATGTACTGCAAACAATTCCTCGGAACCAAATTTAAAAAAAAATGATTTTAAAGATATTTTTTAGTGTAAAATGCCCGTTGCTAGGCATGGTTGCTAGGCACATGCTGCCACAAACATAATGACAGAACCTGACAATAAGGGTCTGCTCTCGCGACGACCAATAATATGCAGAGGGTTGTTCAAGGGCTGTGTGTTGCAACTGATTCCCAAAGAAACCTAACATGCAATGATTCAACCGGATTTAAATTTTGGATAGGCTCACAAAAGAGGAAAGTGTTCACTTAGAAACCCGTCGAATTTAGTCATGTTCACAATTGGACATCTGTTGTGGGTTAATTTAACTGTATTTGCATGTCCCATTGGTCAACTCGAGCTCATACTTGAAGAATGCGGGTCTAACCCTGACCCTAACCCAACACAGATATATGATCAACTACATTTTTCATACTCTGCTGAAAACCGCATTTAAACATCTTTTTTTATCACCGTGATAGCTTTTGAAATCGGTGGACATTTACTTTCTGGTAGGACTGTACACCAGAAAAGGAAGATGTGATAACAAGCACTTGGCTCCAAGTGTTTCATAACGTGACTTGAAATGCACTTATAGCTGGCATACGGTCCGCTATGGCAACATGTGGACACTGTCATGACCGTCCGCTATGTTTAGTGGTGTTACCACAGCGGACAGTCACACAGGTGCACACTGGTAACTGTAGCCGTCAATTCTTCCATTTTAAGTCCCTTTTTTAGAACACTATGATCACGTGCTCGTAATCACATCTTAAATTCTGGTTTTCATGCTACACAACACAGCCCTTGCAATAATCTCGACAACTCAGGCAATTATGGTAGAAAAAGCGCAAATTAAGCTATTGACTTGACACAGAGCTACAAGAACACTGATATATCTGCTTATTCAGGACAGCTTCATCAATATAAACTTATTAACTGGTGTGTTTAAGCTATCATCTAGAAATCAGGACAACCACCAAATCTATGTAGAGCGCCACAGAACAGGAAACATTTGCGGTTGACTCTGTCTGTGCTCTCAATATGAACTTTGATGTCTGTGTATTCTTCATGGCCGTTTTTCATTCATTCCTTTGACATGCCGGTAATTTGGACTGCCAATGAAGCTTGGCCTGAATTTCATGACTATAAGTCTAATATTGACATCGTTGAACAGAACGAGTGTGGATCAACGGCCCCAGGCCTGCCAACCAACATGACGATTACGTCTGTGGCTGGCGAAATCGGACAGAATTCAGAATTATGCCACGGCATTAATCGGAATTGTGGTGCACCATAAATCGACCAATCAAAACATCGGATCTCGTGAATTATGCCGCGGAATTGTGGACGGAAGTGCAATTTATTGAGGACGGAAGTAAATCGGAATTGTGGTGCACCATAAATCAACCAATCAAAACCTCGCATCTCGTGAATTATGCCGCGGAATTGTGGACTGAAGTGCAATTTATGCCGCACCATGAATAAAACGATTGCCACTTTCTGATTGGTCGAATTATGCCACACCGCAATTCCTATTTATGCATGATTCTGAATTCTGCCGCGGCATAATTCATGAGATCCGATGTTTTGATTGGTTGAATTATGGTGTACCACTCTTCCTATTTATGCCGTGGCAACCATACTCACACAACCAGCGAAGCGACAAAGCCGTCAAGCCTCTAGTTTCTAAATATCACAGAGAGAAAATAAGATAATTGAATGCGGCATTGTATATTTTGTTGGTCGTGCATCTAAGCCAAAATGAAATGGCCAGGGCCATTGTGCTCACCTCATGTGGAGGAAAGATGGATAAAGAGCATGGTATTGTGTCATGTAGTGTTAGGTTTGATGTAGGTCCAAGCAATTACAATTTCCCAAAATGGCCAATTTACAGTACATTCGACCTCTGTGACCTTGAAAAGTAGGTCAAATCAAAGAAGACCCGGGTGACACATTGAATGGTTGTTAGAATTAGATGTACCTATGATATAAAATTGGTGCCAATCGGGCAAGTCATTACTAGGAATAATGGCATTTTGAAGAATTTAGGATTTGGCCCCCTCCCTGGAGGCCAAACGGCAAATCAGATTGCACCAAACTTCGGTACCTGAGATCACCTGACCAAGGGGTACATGTGTACTTAATTTGTGATCAATAGTCATTGCAGTTAAGAAACGTGCCATAGTTACGGCCTGACGGCGAATTTACGCCATTTGACCTCTGTGACCTTGACAAGAAGGTCAAATTAAAAACCTGTGTGACATATACTGTATGGTGGTTAGATGTACCCAGGATATCAAATTGGTGGCAATCGGGCAAGAAGTTAAGGAATAATCACATTTTTAAGGTTTTTGGATTTTGCCCCCTGGTGGTCAAGTGGTGAATCATATTGGACCAAACTTCGGTCCCTGAGATCACCTGACTAAGGGGTAAATGTGTACCAAATTTGGTATCAATAGTCATTGCAGTTTAGAAACGTGCCATCGTTACATCCTAACGGCCAATTTACACCATTTGACCTCTGTGACCTTGAAAAGGAGGTCAAATCAAAAACCCGGAGGATATATGATGCACCTTTGCTAGAAGTACCTACCATATTTTTTTCAAAATTTCCCGACTACTATTAAGGGAGATATTGCATATTTTCACTTTTAACGTTTGGCCCCCTGGTGGCCAAACCATGAAACGAATCGGACCGAAACTTGGTCTCCAAGGTGTCATTACATAAGGGTACATGTGTACCAAGTTTCAACTCAATAGCTCTAACAGTTACGAAACGTGCCCTGCTAACGGACGACGGACGACGACGGACGACGACGACGACGACGACGACGACGACGACGACGACGACGGACGACGGACGCCACGGTATGGGATAAGCTCACCTCTGCTAAGAGGTGAGCTAAAAATGATGGTCATAAAGCACCATTCATAGGCTCATGTGAATTTTTTGAATAGGCACATGAACTAAAAAAAGGTGATATTTGGACCTTTTTGGCTCACTGTAGGGAGTCTATTCAATACCATGGTGTCAGTCGTCCATCATTTTTATCTTATTTCAAAAACTATGGCACGTTTTTTAAGCAGTGGGACTGTGAACTTGAAACCCCCAGGCCAGGTAACCTTTGACAGCGAATTTCGGTCCGATTTGAACCTTGAATTGGCCACCAGGGGCAAAAACTGAAAAAAGTAAAAAGTGCAATACCTCCCTTTATTTTATTATCATACTGTGTACATTGTATTTACTTATTGAATGCATGCATATTTTACTATATTGTGAAGCGCTATAAAAATGCTTTTAATAATATTAACAATAATCAATATTATTAATTGAAGGCGTTTAGAAGCAGAGTGGGCTAATCCCACTTTTTTTCGAATTTGTGTTATGACCATTCTATGCAGCACTGTGGATGCCCTTTATACATAACAGAGAAGTCTTACCCATAGTATTTCTATGACCAGGGTTTAACAGATTAACGATATTTTGAAAATGTCTTTGGGGTTTTTATTTACCAAAAATAACTTTTAAAAACTATCACCTCAAAAATAAAGGAAATGGTTTAGCTCAATTTGCTTCTAAGCCATTCAGCTATTATCAATGACTTGTTTTTATGGTAGGTACTCCGAGCAAGGATACATCACATATCTGTCCTACGGGTCTTAAATTTGACCTACTTTTCAATATCACATAGGTCAATTGGGATAAATTGGCTGTTTGAGTACAACTATGGAACGTTACCTAATCACTTAAGCTATGAACTTGAAACATGGATCACCTATGTCAGATAACCTCCAACGCCGAAATTCGGTTTGGTCTGCTTCTCGACTTGGCCACGAGGCCAAAACTGAAAAGGTAGAAAGTGCAATATCTTGCTTATTAAAAAATTCATTTCTATCATATTTTTTGAAGGTTCTCCTAGCAAGGATACAACACATGTCGTATGACTTTTTATTTGAACTACTTTTCAAGGTAAAATAGATCAAATGGCAAAAGCGCTATTTTTCACAGGTTTCTGGAAATCCGACCTTTTTAACAAAGTCGGAGAAATGTCGGATAATCAAGTTTGAACCCTGACGACCCCGCCAATTATCGACCTATAACTGTGGGTACTAACTTTTCCAAGCTGATGGAAAGTATTCTTAAACCTGGTTCTGTGAACTGTTGTGATACCCAATTTGGGTTTCGTGAAGGTCTTGGCAATGACCAAGCTTGTTCCTTCCTCCATGACAGTGTTAGATATTTTAACGGTAAGGGTAGCCCGGTGTATGTCTGTAGTCTTGATGCACACAAATGTTTTGACAAGGTCTGGCACGATGGCCTTTTTTACAAGTTGATACATAGAATTCCTCTGTGCCACTGGCTCTTCCTGTATTCATGGTACATTAATTTAAAAGCCACGGTTAAATGGAACGGGCAATTTAGTGACTACTTTCAGGTAACTAGAGGTATCCGTCAAGGTAGCCTGTTGTCACCTATCTTTTTCATTATGTTCCTTGATGATCTCTTGTCTGATCTTTCGAAGTCAGAGCATGGGCTATGTATAGCTAAACATATTTTTAACAATTTTGCATTTGCTGATGATGTGACACTGCTGGCTGCCACTATCCCTGGTTTACAGGCTCTTATTGACATGTGTTTCGTCTACGCTGATAGATGGCGTTTCACCTTTGGAATAGCCAAAACACGGTGTGTAATCTTTGGGGCTAACAAATTTGAGCAGAGCCCTGCTTGGCTGCTAGGTCCCGATCAGATTTTAAATGAAGAACAAGCTGAGATCCTTGGAGTCAACTTTACTGCTGGTCTTACGGGGGGCTCTCATGTCGAGAGAAGGGTCTCGGCCGCACGCTGTAGAGTTTACGGCTTACTCCAGAACGGGATGTGTTATCCAGGTTTATCTAGTGAGGTAAAAACGTTTTTATGGAACAGTACTGTCCGACCCATTCTTACATATGGTTGTCACTTTTTATATTTGCGTAGTTTGGAGAGGCAAATTCTCGAAAGATTCCAGAGCAACCAAGTTAAACGCCTCTTGGGTCTTCCTAAGAGAAGCCATCATTCCAAGCTACTGGAAGCCCTTGGAATTGAAAGTATTAGCAACAGCATCAATGATTCAAAGTGTTCTCTCTTCAAACGAATCTTCCGGCATGATTCCCCCGCCAGAGCCCTGAACTGTGTTCTTTTGGCAAAGTGGGCCTCTGGTGCCGGGTGCATAAAGGGCACCCTTCTGGATTCTGTGATCGATCTCGGTGTGGCGCCCGCCTCCCTAGCGTTCTCTCCTCGGTGTCGCTCGGCTGACCGTCCGGTTGTCCCTGCTGCGGAGGATGGGATTGTGGACTCATTACACGGTCTCCTCCTCAGCAGCGGGTACGACACGAGGGGTTCGGCTGAGCACACCATGGTGAGATTGCTCACACAGGCTTTTTAATTCAATCTGTTAGGTTATACCATGGTGGCATTATAATTTTATATTTTATTACTTATATTTATAATGCCTCCATGGTTATACCCGGTACATTTAGTTTTAAATTTGTAAAGTATTGACTGAACTTGTTAGGTTGTACATTGTAGTTTTAAACCTGTAAAATATTTGATTCTCCTTCACTGGAGGTTTTAATAATAAATAATAAATAATAAATAAATAATAAATCAGATGTAAAGTTAGAGGAACCGTTGATAAATCGGAAAAAGCCACCTAGTTGTGTTTACGGCCTGGTTAACTTTCAAAACATGTTTTGCAGGACAATTGCTGTTCATTGTAGAGAGATGTCCTGATTTGAGAGGTCAAATTGAATAAAGGCAACCAATTCGAGACCAATACTAGTGTCCAAGCCAAAGACCATCACTCGGGTGTAGTCTGATACCTCAGAAATCCCACTCGAGTGGTTTTATATATATTTGGTGGTTAGGAATTCATCCTGGTTAAGAAACATGCTACATGTATATAGTATAACCAAAGTCGGTATGATATGTGATGTATCGTTGCGTGGAGTACCTACCATAAAAATATCATCGAAAACAAGTCACTAGTTATTATCATTGAAACAAGTCACTAATAATAAGTCTAATATCGCACTTTGTGCCTTTCTTAGTCTTTGCCCCCTAGTGGCCAAGTCGAGAATCGGATCAGACCGAAATTTGAAGTCAGAGTTTGTCTGATTTAGGGAGAAATGTGTAAGAAATTTCAAGTTCATAGCTTCAGCGATTGAGAAACATGTCAGAGTTACCCTAAAACGGCCAATTTACGCCATTTGACATCTTTAACCTTAAAAATTAGGTCAAATCGAAAACCCGTAGAATATGTGATGTATCCTTGCTCTGAGTACCTACCATAAAAATGAAATTGAAAACATGTCACTATTAAGCGAGATATTGCACTTTATACTTTTTCTAGTTTTGCCCCCCTGTTGGCCAAGTCGAGTATCAGATCAGACCGAAAGTCGGTGTCAGAGGTTATATAATGTAGGTAGTCATGTGTACTCAATTTCAAGTTCATAGCTTTATCGGTTAAGAAACGTGCCATAGTTACACTCAAACGGACAATTTACGCCATTTGACCTCTGTGACCTTGAACATAAAGTCAAATCAAAAACCCGCAGGATATGTGATGTATCCTTGCTTTGAGTACCTATAAAAATAAAATTGAAAACGAGTCACTATTAAGCGAGATATTGCACTTTTTACCTATATTAGTTTTGGCACCCTGGTGGCCAAGTCGAGAATCAAATTGACTAGTTTCCAGTTTAACCTCGACCATACCTTTTTTAATCGCTGCGTGACCACCTACGTATTACCCTAGCCCAAATCAGCGCTGACTATTGAGACACCTATACACTATTATTCCGGACATGGCTCCACATGTCTGAGGTCCAGATATTCTCCATGCTGAACTGGCTCTACTCGACCTAAATTGGCATATGTTGACACTTGGCTGTGAGCCATATCGTTATTTGAGTAACTTTGGGGCCGCTTATTGTCCCCATCGGATTGGCTTGAACTGCTTTCGGTTGTGCTCTGGCCAGGTTGTCCCTGAATGGGGATTGATAAGTTGCTGTCCTTGTTTTCAGGCTCCTGTCTCTCCTGACCGATTTTCTTCTTGCTTAATACATCCTGCCCGAACTGCTCATATGGGGTTGCGTACTCCATTTGATGATCCTGGGGTTCGGGAGCTGGGTTTTCGCCCGAATCATTTTGCAGCCTTCTCGAAGGACTATCCACGTAGTCGTAGGCGTCTACGTCTACTTCATCATCTGGGCTCGTGGGCTCGTTCCCAAGGACTGCGCGTAATGGATTGTGATGCCCTATAGCCACTGGCAGTGCAGCATTCTGGTTGGGCGGGCGTTTAGGGTGAAATGCATCATTTTCGTATTCAGTCCCAGTGTTCGCGTTGGTATGTACAGATCTATTTCCGGCTGTTTTAAATTCAATCCTCGTATCGTCGTAATCTGCGGTGTCATTTGTAGATAGCTGATTCCCCCTGATTCTTGTATCATCTTTATCTGCGGTGCCATTTATAGGTCGAAGACTCTGCGTCGTCCCCCATCGCGCCAGTCCACGTTTCCTGCGGAAGAAAAACAGCGTTAATTAACGCAACCAATAAACGTGGAAGTACGAGTAACATGCTACACCGCGAGTGCATTCACTTTGAATATACAGAATTGTAGCGTTTAGTTTTCCTTAATATTCTGTCACTTTCACGCGACTTCCGTGTTCCCGTCGCATATCTTGGGCTCAGGAAGTGGTACTTGCCCTTGCCTTCCTCTATTAGAGATGTTCCCCCGTCGTAGATGTGGCGCTTGACCTGCATGAGGTCGCTTCGTGTATTGATATCCTGCGGTGTTTTGATTGTATATCTTATGTGATCATCGAGAAACTAGTGTCTGTGACTATGTTTCAGACTGTACAGTGTCTTACCATAAAACAAATACAGCAATGGCGCCTGCTACAAGTACAATGACTCCTCCTACTACCACACCGCCAACAAGAGGAAAAACTGTTAAAAAAAACAATAACCGAATTTTGATTAAATCTTCATCAGACTTGGCATTTTTAGTGAGGAGAGCTTACATTAAAGATGAATACATTTGCAATCGACTTGGTTTCGCAGTAGCCTTGGTCATCTTGATCCGAGCTACTGAGGTCAGACTAATACCAGATATGTTACACTTTGTACATGATATTTGTTAATAATATATGATCTCGGAAAGCTTTGCTGTGCAACACCATAGCCAGGAATGTGACGAAGACAAACGATTTAATTAGCTAGTGATAAAAATGCAGGTAACCAGTTTCTGAACTCAGACCAGTTGGGGTCAACTGTCTGGCTGGCGAAAAACTGCATCGAGATACTGTCTCAGTCACTGCGAATCAAAGTGGTCTGTTTGTTGTGCTTTCGCGACCAACAGCTACATTTAGTTCCGAGTGCATGATCAACTTCGTCGCTGGTCTAAGCAGGTGAATGCCAAATTATCAAAACTGACATGGCCAAATTGTTATCAAACAGACAAGGCCAAATGGCAACTTAATCCGAAGGTTCTATATTCTGTCCAGCTTCTACATGTATAATATAATAGCACAAATAAAAAAATATTAATTCTGGCTATACGAGGGATTTAACACATGACCCCATGGCTTTAAGCATTTTCAGCTCTACAGGTTTTTCGAAGAATATCGATACAAATACATATCTGAAACTTTAGTCAAACTGGACTCACCTGATGTGTTTGTTTCAAGATCAACAGCTTGCGAGTTCTTTTTGTCATTGACTCCATTCTGGAAAACCATGCTCCTGTATACAACATCCCTACCATCTTCAACCACCACAAAATAATAATATGTCTTGTCGGCATCAACGAGAAAGGCTGCAACGTTATTATCTAGGTTAGACACGGTGTAGTTCCTACAGTCTTCAGTGCCGTCCTGGCAGTACACGATCTTAATTGCTGTATATTTACCAGTCACTTTTTTCCAGCGCACCGTAACTATGTTGTCTATCCGGTTCACACCAATGAGGGTCGTTTTGGGTTTCTCTGCATAGTATATAAAGAACAATTTTGACGAAAAAATTGGTTAAACAATGATCACACCAATGATAAGAGTTGAAGAAGACCGACACTCAGTGTTTTTTTTACAAAATACACTTTTTGTAATCAACTCCACTTGAGGTGAACCTTGAACCTATGTGAAAAAATGAAAATTTCGACTTATGGGGCCAGCCTAGTTGTTGACGTCAAATCCTCTACAGTTCTCGAAAAAAACATTTTGTAGTGGCTCTGTCTGTTCAGAGGTCTGTGTAATATTTTAATGTGGTTGTTATATATTTCTTCGTTTCCATACACTATACAGCTAAAGAAATCAAGAATTGCAATAGGGAAATACACAAGAAACAATCTGTAATGCGAAAACACGGAAACAACTAAAGAAGTCACACCAGTTCAAAGCCTTGATGCACTACTAAGAGTAATGATTCATAGAAACCGCTTAAATACATTTAATGGTTTTCGCAAGAGATGATTAACTGGAGTTCAGTGATGAACTGAATTCCGAATAGGTGTGTCTATTAGAAAAAAAACACAAACCTGGTGTTTTCCGAGATGTTATGTTGCTGAAGTTACTCGCCTGAGTTCCCACGTTAGAATTCTTGCTGCACACCCGAAACATATACCAGACATTCGACTCAAGACCCATAACCCTATGATACACGGCTTTCTTGAGACCTGGATCAGTTATTCCTCCTTGAGGAACCTCCGAGGCAACATCCCAGTTCTCAGGAAACTGCTTGTATTGGATGTAAAACCTCTGCTTCGATCCACCATTGAATTCTGAGATCCACTCGAGAGTAACTGTTACGGCAGTTGAGTTCACTACTTTGAGTTTGCTGGGTGCAGAGGGTGGCCCTTAAATGAAATAACGGTTGCGACCTCAGTTACGGGATGGTTGTGCCAATTCTGGTGTATGTACATCGGGCCGTTAACTCGTCTTATTGAGGTAGGTGAAGTGCCATGAGCAACTGTTCTGAACCAGCTGGATTTGGCGCAATAAGTCTCATTATCAAAGAAAAACAGAAAACATAGCAATAAGAAAAAAACGAAGGATGCACTTACTAATCACAACAAAATCATGTGCATTGCTAGACTTAGATCCAGCATCATTTTTTGCGACACATACATATTTTCCAGCATGCCCGAGGGTGACGGTTGTAATTAGAAGAGCACCATGTGCGTCGGTCTCTGGTGATAGAGGTTCGCCATTCTTAGTCCACGTGTAAGTGACTGGTTTCGTCACGTTGACATTTTCGGCATTGCAGGTGAGGTTTGCAGTGTCTCCAACATTGACCGGCGATTGAATTGCGACTGTTGGTCTGAGGGGTGGAACTGAAATAAAGAGAGAGAGAGAGGGTAGTCAGCAGTTTGAACTACGGCCAATCAGTATGCGTCTTGATGTCACATGATTTCAAAATGGCAGCCTAAATCATGTGACATCAAGACGCATACTGATTGGCCATAGCCTCGCCGCCGACGCCAATTCAGGCGGCAATCCGTAGCACACCTGGCTTCTTCTTGCGTTCAAACGCGGCGACACGCGTCAAAAATCAAACATGTTAGATATTTGGCGTTTAGTTGCGGCAAGTGGCGGCAAGTCGCGTTCGCCAACGCCGTTCGTACCAGACTAGGGATTTTTCAGGCGTTCAGGACTCTTGCGGCAAAAAACGCTTGTGAACGCCGAAGTATGCTTCGGGCTATACAGCGGACATGTGTTCCCTTTTATTCGAAATATGTAATCTACATCACGTAGACACTTAAAACTAATGGACTTGGAAGACCTGTTTGTTTATCAAAGGGCCCATTGTACATGTTTTTTGCAAGTCCGATACTGTAGAAAATAACATTTTCGCGGGCGATAGACAAATTCGCGGCATTTCCCAAGCGAATATTTTTTCGCCCAAAAATAATACTATTTTGTCAAAATAGCTCCTTTTAGGGAGTTTTCGTAAATCCCCCGAAACACTAACGCGAACGCCTATCACATTGTTTGACCTCCTGGTAACGAAGTCAAACTATGGGATAGGCGTTCACGTGGATTATTCGGGGGATTTGCAAAAACTCCCTACCCCAAAACGCTAACGTGAACGCCTATTCCACTGTTCGACGTCGATAAGCGTTAACGATGGCGTTTCGGTGGAATTGCAAAAAACCTCCCTTTTATACTCAAACCCGCTGTCAACAGGTTTCAATGCTTGGAGAAATTATCTAGTTATTTGTTCATCATTAAAGCCTACTAATAAGGCGAATAGAAGATACATTGATAAAAAACACCGGAAGCCAATAAAACCTAAACAGCCTCCTGATAAGGCGAATAGAAGATACATTGATCAGATACACCGAAAGGCAATTAGGCGTAGAGCACACACACAGATGAGCATAATGAGGCAAAAGTTATCGTTGATGAAGATTGAGTCGGAATTTGTGTGTGTTAGGTGTAATAATGGTATGCGCCAATTGCACTGGGTAAACAAAGTTTCTGAGTAATCACATATGATATGGTTAAGTGAGCTGACATCGACACAGGCCCTTCCCTTATAGCTCGATGCATTGCCTATGCCTATGGGAACATGGCAACTGTGACATTCAATCCCTTTCGCGGGTACGACTTTCTAGCATGTTTGCCTATGACCTGTCTATTCGGGCACTACGTGTCAGCATTGTTTCAACATGTCCGAAACCGTTTGCAGCCGACCAAATAATTCTGAAATTGAGCAATTCTCTCAGGGAGTATACAGATAAAGAAACTTTATACTTGAATGTAAACATAAATTACCTGTAGGGATTTTTGAAATCATATTTTTGCAGTTGCGAGTCCTTCTCCTCGCGATTGGCATTTGTAACACGTGCTTCTTCGGTCTTTTTTGTTCGAAATATGTAATATATTGAATTGTTGTTTGAAATATGTTCGAATAATTCTGAAATTGAGCAATTCTCTCAGGGAGTATACAGATAAAGAAACTTTATACTTGAATGTAAACATAAATTACCTGTAGGGATTTTTGAAATCATATTTTTGCAGTTGCGAGTCCTTCTCCTCGCGATTGGCATTTGTAACACGTGCTTCTTCGGTCTTTTTTGCTCCGATGCAAATATCATTGGCTCATATATTATCCGTGTCTATGAAATGCTAATAAGCCGTCAATTGATTTGTGATTGCATTAAGGTAAAATTTTTTTAGACTGGTTTGTCGCCCTTTTTGCCGATTCAATATGCCATGAATAATGCCAATAATGCCATTTGTTAAAATATACTTTACATCTTATTTGCATATAAAACGTTATTCGTTTATCAATCAAGAATGTTTTAAGTGAAACATGTGATCAGAGGTAGTGCAAGCGACCATAGGAGCACGCAAAATCCCCTGGGTGAACGAGGTTGCAGTGTTGAGGAGATCAACAGGAGAAGAACGAATATTGTAGAAGACATGCACACACTTTTTAAACATCATTCAAATAGTCGTCCTATTTGCTGTTACAAATGAAAGGGAAAATCAACCCGAAACCCCCATACCTCAGTGAAACAGTCCACCCTTTTGAGGGAGAACATATGCAAAGGTGCAGTATGTGTTTTGATTACTTACCTAAAACATCCAACCTCAGTTTAGTTGTGGCCTCTTGTCCATCAGCCTCGCACACCCACTCCCCACTGTCCGAAGTTTGAACATTACTTAATTGAAAACTATTATAGTTATTTCTATCACACCGTGTGTTTGTCAATCTTGATGTGTACTCCTTTGGAATGACTAAACAATCGTGCGATAGGAGTACTGCTCCTTGGCTGCGGTGTTTGTCTTTCCACCACCTTGAACTTTCGGCGGTTCCACCCGTAATGTTACAACTTAGCGTTATCGTTTTGCCGAGGTGTGGACGTGAATTACTAAGTGTATTCCTTATCGTCATCCCGAGAATATCTGAAATCAGAAAAGCAACAGGGCCATCTGTCATTATGTAACATGCCAACACTAAGACAACAGTTTAACAACGCCTTAAAAGATAGACAGTTGCTAAACCTTATGACTCAATATATCACTCTTCAAACAACAATTCAATGTGAACTATTTTTGTAGTAATTAGACTTTTAAGCAAGCCCTTTTGAACATTGGTCATTTTTAGTAGAAAATGAGATTCACTATGCGTTATTTATAATTATTATTATCATTATAGAACAATTCAGCAGGAAGAGATAGTATTTGTTCGACAAATTCATGACACGAATTAAGCAGACGTTATGAGTGGCCTCACAGCGCGCTGGCAGGTTTAATTGTCATTGAAATTTCCTACTTGAGCAGTGAGACAAAAAAACAATTTCTGTTTTTAGAGATTGTTTTTCTTGGAGGTAAATAAAGAAAACGTGTTCATGATATGTACAGTCCTACCAGAAAGTAAATGTCCACAGGTTTTTTTTAAATATCACAGAGATAGAATAAGATAATTGAATGCGGTTTTTAGCAGACAATGGTATGTTAAGTTGCTAATGTATCTGTTGTGTTTTGGCCCAGTGAATCCTGTCTCTTCGTTTTATAATAGGCAATTCTAAAAATACCCCAAAACTATTTCATGTTCGTTCTTTTATTACAATGTATCGGTGATCATGAACTATGATGAAAAAAAGGTTTTTTTCTCTTACTTAGAAAATTCCTGCTAAATTCTTCATTTTGAAGAATAATTTTAGTTCGCTGCAGGTGATTGTTTATGTCAGACAGATAAAAGATAGACAGTTGCTAAACCTTATGACTCAATATATCACTCTTCAAACAACAATTCAATGTGAACTATTTTTGTAGTAATTAGACTTTTAAGCAAGCCCTTTTGAACATTGGTCATTTTTAGTAGAAAATGAGATTCACTATGCGTTATTTATAATTATTATTATCATTATAGAACAATTCAGCAGGAAGAGATAGTATTTGTTCGACAAATTCATGACACGAATTAAGCAGACGTTATGAGTGGCCTCACAGCGCGCTGGCAGGTTTAATTGTCATTGAAATTTCCTACTTGAGCAGTGAGACAAAAAAACAATTTCTGTTTTTAGAGATTGTTTTTCTTGGAGGTAAATAAAGAAAACGTGTTCATGATATGTACAGTCCTACCAGAAAGTAAATGTCCACAGGTTTTTTTTAAATATCACAGAGATAGAATAAGATAATTGAATGCGGTTTTTAGCAGACAATGGTATGTTAAGTTGCTAATGTATCTGTTGTGTTTTGGCCCAGTGAATCCTGTCTCTTCGTTTTATAATAGGCAATTCTAAAAATACCCCAAAACTATTTCATGTTCGTTCTTTTATTACAATGTATCGGTGATCATGAACTATGATGAAAAAAAGGTTTTTTTCTCTTACTTAGAAAATTCCTGCTAAATTCTTCATTTTGAAGAATAATTTTAGTTCGCTGCAGGTGATTGTTTATGTCAGACAGCTGGTGACCTTTGCGAACCCCTCTTATGGTCAGCAATGCAGTCAGTCAGGGTCTTTATGAATGCAACCATTTAACACAATTGATTGTTCAAATAAACAAAATTCATAGACTTTTCACTACAAGAATATCACCCTGCATCTGTCTGATTGTTGAACATCAGTTTTGGCAAGTGACGTGATCAGACAGATGATTAGCTGCTGCGGATGAGACGTCGTCACTCCGTCTGAGCGCTTAGGTAGGTGTCACAGATTAATAAATCTTTTGAAGTGTCAGCCGTAAATAGCATCTAAAATCGTTTGAAATACAGTTTGTACTCGTGAGACACCAGCGAGATAAATCAAAACAGACACAACAGAAATGAAATCGGTGTTCGCAAAATAACTTACTTTGAAACTGGAGAAGAATGAATGCCAAAGGTGGTAGAAGTTTCATCGTGATAGCGGTCTAAACTCTTTAGTTTAAGATGATCATGAAATCCGAGAAAGGTGTAACGATTTTATACTTATATCTCCCCTCATTTTCCATGGCAGGAATGTCATACGACTCTGAAATAATGTGATACTTGACGGAACAGACGAATATAACTGACAAAGAAGTAATTGTTTAATTACAATTATGTACTTGGAACTCGTGACTGTTAATTGTATAGTTATTATCCCATAATTATTCATGACTACTCTTTGGTTAGAACGGCGCAATCTCTATTCCAAGGGATCAATGCGCTCCACTTCCGGGCTCTCATCAACCCCTGGAAATATCTAAAAAAAACTTTGTGATAAGTTAATGACAATTAACATATATATCAATGACGTCACTCGATATCACATGTCATTTGATTATTAGCATAAGATAATTAAAATTACGATTAACATTTTGCTCCTGGTTATCACGTGAATATCACTCAAAGCCTCCTATCGGTTGAATTCTCTCCTTTGATTTTGGTCATATATTACTATGATTAATTTCCCCAATGAGTCAAATAAACAAATTGCCTTCATATATTACACTAACTACCATATCAAAGACAAATGCTTTCCATTGTTGTATGATGATTGTAAATTGATTGCAGCAATAACAACTTGTCATCAGGATAAAATGACAGCCCAGTGGGTTTGTTTATGAAGTTGTACTATTTTTTTAGCAGGAGTCAAAATATAATCTGGAAATTAGCGACGGAGATTTTATTGATGTTCGTGTCAGATATTAAATTAGCATTTCACGTCCAGGCATATAGCCTCGGGAAATAATATTTTTACCTGATAAATAAGCTCCAATATCTCATGCCTGGACGTGTCATATTTGCTTTATCATACTGAATACCTGTTTCAATTACTGCAACATAATACATTCGGTCAAGACTTACCTGGTCGGTCAAAATTGATACATCTTTTTGCAAATGGGAAGGTAAAGTTTGGAACTAAAACATACAGTGAAATCGATAGATTTCCCATTTCCTGTGGAAATGTGATTTTATTAGTTCATACCTACCCAGGTCAGACTTTTGCATATGTACTCATATCGGATCTACCCGAGGAATTATTTAACTAATTACATTAGAAAAATAACCAGCCAGTTCACAAGGCTACGTCCAGGCGGCGCCCCTGTACAGCCCATCAACCGTGCAAGCCGCCATATTGCCAGTACTTTTTCCTCGGCGCCTTGTATCACAAGCACCGAGTTTCTGTTGCTGTTTGCGTTGATTCCCCCGCGACAGTATTGAGAAGGATCCTCCCCCGGACGTCCGTTTGGAGCTGCCGATTTCAGGAAGCGGGTGAGACCATTCCTTTACCCATCTTTCCCTGATTTCGTCACTTAGAACGCTTTTTCTTCGCCGTTCTCCCAAAAATTTTTCTCGCTCCAGGCTCCGGTCACGTGACCAAATAAATCCAAGTTTTTCTTATCGTTCACTTTCTTTGTGTGGCCTCTCAAGATGCTGGCTCTGCCGCTCTTGTTAGCGTCCTTCTTGTCATTATTGGGCTTTCCAGCCCTCTTATTAGGCCTGTTACCCTTCTGGGTATTCAGGTGCCCGGGTGCCGGTGTATCGGGGATTATTAGTCCCCGTCCCGGTTCGTCCCCGGCTCGCCAGTCCGGCCCGTCGGACTCTGCGACTGCGGTTTCGTCCGCTGCCGGGACGCTGCCTTCTGCTTCTCCGGCCCCTCGGCCGTCGAAGAAGCAGAAGCCGACCCGGAGAGGCCCCAGAAAGTCTGGTGTGGCCTCTTCTAAGTCCCCCTCCGCTGTTTCTTCTCAGCGGGGGCGAGGCCCCCGGAGCTCTGGCGCCGTTTCGGCGCCCGACTCCGGGGCTCGGGCCGGGCACCCTCCATTCGGAGGTGTGCCCCCCGAGTTCTCTCCTAGGTTGAGCGCCGGTGACCCCCTCATCGGGGCGCCCCCTAGGGAGATTGGCTCCTCCCCCCTTTCACAGGGGGTCGAAGTGAGCGGGACTCTGGACGCTTTGCGTCCCGATCCCCTGGGCAACTCAAGCAACTCAAGTAAGTCCCGTTGCTGTGGGGACGGACGGGTGGGCAGTCTGACCTGGGTAGGTATGAACTAATAAAATCACATTTCCACAGGAAATGGGAATTTTATGTCGTTCATACTCTACCCAGGTCAGACTTTTGCATCGAATACCAACAACCTAAGGAAGGTGGGTAAACGTGACTTACCATGTAGCGACGTGAACTGTCTCCAAGCCGCATAGCAGAACCCAACGGGTGAGACCGGGATAACCAGACAAAAGAGAAATGGGGATGCTCATGGCTCAACGGTCAGGCCACCATATAAAAGAATAATGGAAAGGGCCTTAAGGTTATCAACTACCCCCTAGAGTAAGGTAGCACATCGCATGGTACTTGCTCAGCACACACCTCGCCAAAAGAATGTGTGGACTTAAGAGGGTAACCACCCTCTGCGTGCGGGGACAACCCACAAAGTCTAGGCGGCTCAACCTAAGACATCCGGACGGGGCACATGCACAGGGGAACCACGTCCCGGCATGAATGTCCGCACCTCCCCCCCATCTTTAGAGGGAAGGACGGAGAATCCGGAGTGAGGAGTCCGGCGGGTAGGCTAGGCAGGGAGAACCTAGACTACGTGCTGAGCAGCGACGATTGGACCGAGAGACAGCATACCGTCAGTCATCACGGAACAATCGCGCATATAATGTTGGGAGAAAGTGGAGTGAGAACTCCACGTCGCCGCCTCCAAGACCTCGTTCAAGGCGACTCCCCTATATTCGGCCCATGAAGTCGAGATGGCACGAATCTCGTGGGCCGTCACGGAACCCAGGCGGCGAAGCTCCGGAGACTGAAGAGTCATGGAGTAGGCCTGCCGGATGGTGGCCACCAACCATCTGGCGACCGTGGCGGGCGCAATCTCCCGTGTGAATCCCTCGCGATAAGACAGAAAAAGACGCTTTCTGCCGAGACGGACGGCAGGGTCTTTGGTCTTATCGACATAGAACCTCAAGGCCCGGACGGGGCAGAGTGTTCTATCCGGGAGGTCTCGAGAGACCACCCTGGAAAGGGATGGAATAAGAACCGGGCGCCTGGAGGTGGAAGGCGCCTGGTTCTTCGCAATAAAGCCTGGGACAAATTCTAGGACCGCGCCCCTCTCATTGAAGGCTAGCTTGTCAAAAGCTAGGGCATGGAGCTCGGACCGTCTCTGGGCCGTAGCTAAGGCCACCAAGAAGACGGTCTTAAAGGTAAGATGCTTCCTATCTGCTAGGTGCAAGGGCTCGAATGGAAATCTCATAAGAGCCCGTAACACCACCGAGAGATCCCACTTGGGGACGCAATGTAAGGAGCGGGGACGCTCCAGAGACATGTTGCGAAGCAACGATGACAAGGCGTCATCCCAAGCCGGTTGCCAGGAGCCTGTCAGTCTAAGGGTGACGGCAATGGCAGAGCGATAGCCCTTAACCCCCTGGACCGAAAACTTCCGAACCGTAAACAAAAAGTTTAGGAAATCGAGGAAGTTGGGAAGAGTGGGAGCGATCGGAGAAACTCCGTGCTCCCCGCACCAGTCTCGAAAGACGAGCCACTTACTGTCGTATGATGTAAGGGTAGACTGTCTTTGAGGCTGAGCGACTTTTCGGATAACGTCCTCCGAAAAGCCTCTCTCTCGGAGGAAATGCCTGATAGTCTCCAGGCGTGAAGCCTGTAGAAAGAAGGGTCCTGATGGTAGACCCGGCCTATCGGGTGATATAGCAGGCGGTCCCACTCCGGCAATCTGCGGGGGTGGTCCGTCAGGAGCTCCAGCAACACCGGGAACCAAGCTTGGTTCGGCCAACAAGGGGCGATCAGGCAAAGCCTGACGCGCGATGAGGCCACTTTGTTCAGAACCGGCAGCAACAGAGGGGTTGGCGGGAATGCATAAGCATTGAGGCCGTCCCAGGAGGCCGACAGGCTGTCTACTCCCAAGGCCTCGTCGTCCGGGAGAGGGGAGTAATACAGGGTGAATCTCTTGTTGAGGCGAGTGGCGAAAAGGTCCACAATCGGCGCATCCCACATCCCGGCCAGCCGGGACACAATCTCCTGATGGAGGGTCCACTCGGTCTGGACTAAGCGATCGGCTCTGGAGAGAGCATCCGCCAGGATGTTCCTCTTGCCGGGGATGTGACGGGGGAAGAGCTGGATGTCCAGCCGACGACAAAATTGTAGGAGGTCCCATGTCAGACGACACAGAGTGTCGGACCTCGTTCCCCCTTGTCTCCGAATATAGGCGACGACAGTCGAGTTGTCGGAGAACAGAGATACCCTGTGACCCCGTAACCGGGACGAAAAGGCCTTCACGGCTAGGATGACAGCCTGCATTTCGAGAATATTGATCGAAAGGCGAGACTCCTCCCCTGACCACGTGCCCTTGGTGGTCAGGTCGCCCTCGTTCAGGTGAGCCCCCCATCCGAAGAGGGAGGCGTCCGTGAAGAGGGACATCTGGGGGGGTAACGGACGGAGCTGCACCCCGCGGAGGAGCTCCGTCCCCGTCCCCCAGAACCTCCAAACGTCCTCCAGTAGCATGGAAGGGAGTGCTACTGCTCGATCGAGTGGGTCCGAGAAGGGGCGCCAACTCAAGAGTAGGAGGAGCTGGAGGGGGCGCATATACAGGCGACCGAGAGGAACCTGGTCCGCCGCCGAATTGAGCAGGCCCAGCAGGGACAGGAACTGTCTGGCTGTGGCGCTGTCTCGACGACGGAAAGCCCGAATCAGAGACCGGATCTTGGTGACCCGGTCCTGAGGTGGGGACATGAGGCCCTCTCTGGTACGGAAACGTACTCCCACGAAGACAAAATCCTGAGACGGGTCTAGCTCGGATTTTTCTAAGTTTGTTATCCACCCGGCCTGGGTCGCCGTCTTGAGCAAGAACCGAGTCTGCTTGAGAAGACGGGGACGGGATTGGCAACGTAGCAGCCAGTCGTCTAAGTAGCAATGGAGCTTGAAGCCCAAAGCGTGAAACGGGGCGGCGAACGCCCTGACGACGGTTGTGAAAATAAGCGGGGCGGAAGCCAGGCCGAAAGGCAAGGCCTGAAACTGATAAATTTTGCCTTCGAAGTAAAAGCGAAGGAAATGTTGAAAGTCTGGATGGACTGGGATGTGAAAATACGCATCCTGCAAGTCCATGGAGACGGCCCAATCGTCGGGCTGCACCGCTGTTGCCACTGACCTTGTTGTTTCCATCCTGAAACTGGGTACCCTGAGGAACCGGTTCAGGCTGGACAGGTCTATGACCAATCTCCATTTTCCCGACTTCTTCGGAACCAAGAAGATGTGGCTGTAAAAGCCCGGGGAGGAGTGGTCTTCCACCACCGTGACAGCCTCCTTCTGGAGGAGGGAGTTGACCTCGGACCGAAGGGCTTCGGCCCTGGCCGGGTCCACGGGGGGTATTACCGGGTGGGGAGTCGATGTCGTTGGGGGAGGATGGGCAAAATCGAGGCGAACCCCGTGCCGGAGCATGTCCGGGACTGGGGAGCCTTTTTGACACCATCCGACCCAAAAGGCTGCGAAATGGCGCAGTCGGCCCCCAACGACAGAGTCCGAGGGAGTGTCGCCTATTAGCGCCCGAGGAGAAGGTGACAAGTCACCGACGCCTGCCCCCGCGACCCTTCCGCTGTTGTGGCCGGAAGGGGCGCTTGGGCTGCCCGCCACCTCCGCCCTGACCTGAGGAGCGGTGGCGCTTATTGGAGGGGCGGGCTGGAGCCGCAGCTTCTGTCTGCCCTCGGGGACGAAAAGACCCGGAGGAGCCCTGCGAGGCCGAGGGCCCACGAGAGGCCGACGCACCCCGGGGGCGTCTAAACTCCGGCTGACGTCCCCGGCCCGCGGACCATGAAGAGGAACGCGGGCGGGGGGGCCTGTCTGGGGGGAGGAGGGTCCCCCTCACGACTCTTATCCGACTCGCGCTGAGCCCCTAAGGTATCAGGCAGCGAATCGTGGAATAAGAAGGGACCGCCCAAAGGGGCGGTCCGCAAGGCCCCGCGCAGAAACTGGGCGCGGACCACACTCAGCCCCTCGATGAGGAGGTCCCGGCGCTTCAGCACCGCGTTGGCTGCTTGTTTGGCAGCTAAGTCACTGGCATGTTGCAGTGACTGCTGTAAGGACATAGCCAGGATGCGTTGCTCATCCGTGGCGTCCGCAGCCAACGACCTGGACAGGGCACAGAGCGTCAAGTCGGCGTACGATAACACCGACTGCGTCTCCTTGGCCAGGGCCTCATCGTTCTTGGCATCCCTCATAGGAGCAGACGTGAGGACTTTCGGAACGACCAACCCGGCGAGCTGCACATCATCCCTCAAGGGAATGAGTGAGACCGGGTCAGTCCCCGACGGCGATACTCTATAGTATTCTGGCCTATACGAAGGACTGTGAGGGGAAGTGGCCGTGAAGCGCTTCCCCGCCTTCGTCGAGGCTCCCGGTCCAGTCGACGGCAAAGTCGAGACCAGGGAGCGCTGGTGGCCCCCGCAGGACGGCGCCGTGTCCCTAAGCGTTGAATCGAGCCAATGAGAGGCTCTGATCAAGGCAGGGGAGGGGGGCAACTCATCGAGTGCCCGGTCCGGCACGGCAGCCAAGTCCGGCTCGTCGGCATCCCCGAAAAGATCGAAGGGAGCGCGGCCGAGCGCGGGGTTGACCGGCGGGAGAGGACAATGCTCGGTCGGCACGAACTGCCGGACGAGCGCGCGAAGATCGCGCATCCCAGCCACAATGGTGGGGTCCTCTGTTCCAGAGGGGCAGTCAGCCTGAGGGGCCTGCCAGATGGAAGATTGCGACTCATCGAATTGATAGTCGACCTCCATGGGGACTTGGGGCAGCTCAAAGGCCACTGGTCTCCCGGCCTGCTGCTGAGGGGCCCTATCTGAGAGATTTTTGGTCTCCAGATGGGCAGCCAAACTCTGCAGGACCTGACGCTGCTGGGCCGTAAGGCCCGGCGCGATAGGCCAGGGATCCTGTCTGGACATACCTGGGGCAGGCAGGGATGGCGGGGGGCTACTCACCACAAAGGGGGTGGAGCTCAGACCCGCAGAGCCAGACAGGGAGGGACGGGGTCGCACCGGCGAAATCGTGGGGCGAACCCTCCCGACGTCCGGACGGACCCTAGGGTCTCTAGACCGGACGTAATGCCCCATTGTCGCACCCCTACCCCAGGGGGGTAGGTCACCTCCGTGCGAGACAAGAGGGGGCGGCAGAACAGGGGGGGTGACGCCCGAGTCTGCAGTAACCCACGGGGAGGCGGTCGACGTCCTCAGAAGGGGACGGAAATTGGGGTGAGCCGCCTGCCAGGCCTCATAACCCGATGGGATACGCCCCGTCGCCTCAGAGCGGTCAGATGTGACGGTGTAATCTGAAGAGACAGTCACAACCGAAGACACTGCCGGAGGCACATCCAACCCGGAGGAGGACGGGGGACGACCCAATGCCGCAGCAGGGGGGTCCCGACGGGGGAGGGCGGAGGAAACCCGGCCAGGTGGGGGCTTGGACGTAACCAAGGACTCCACGGCCGGTAGCCGGAGGAGTTCCTGAATCAGGAGGTCTGCCTCCAGCGGGGTATGCTCAACGCCCAGGGGATCGGGACGCAAAGCGTCCAGAGTCCCGCTCACTTCGACCCCCTGTGAAAGGGGGGAGGAGCCAATCTCCCTAGGGGGCGCCCCGATGAGGGGGTCACCGGCGCTCAACCTAGGAGAGAACTCGGGGGGCACACCTCCGAATGGAGGGTGCCCGGCCCGAGCCCCGGAGTCGGGCGCCGAAACGGCGCCAGAGCTCCGGGGGCCTCGCCCCCGCTGAGAAGAAACAGCGGAGGGGGACTTAGAAGAGGCCACACCAGACTTTCTGGGGCCTCTCCGGGTCGGCTTCTGCTTCTTCGACGGCCGAGGGGCCGGAGAAGCAGAAGGCAGCGTCCCGGCAGCGGACGAAACCGCAGTCGCAGAGTCCGACGGGGCGGACTGGCGAGCCGGGGACGAACCGGGACGGGGACTAATAATCCCCGATACACCGGCACCCGGGCACCTGAATACCCAGAAGGGTAACAGGCCTAATAAGAGGGCTGGAAAGCCCAATAATGACAAGAAGGACGCTAACAAGAGCGGCAGAGCCAGCATCTTGAGAGGCCACACAAAGAAAGTGAACGATAAGAAAAACTTGGATTTATTTGGTCACGTGACCGGAGCCTGGAGCGAGAAAAATTTTTGGGAGAACGGCGAAGAAAAAGCGTTCTAAGTGACGAAATCAGGGAAAGATGGGTAAAGGAATGGTCTCACCCGCTTCCTGAAATCGGCAGCTCCAAACGGACGTCCGGGGGAGGATCCTTCTCAATACTGTCGCGGGGGAATCAACGCAAACAGCAACAGAAACTCGGTGCTTGTGATACAAGGCGCCGAGGAAAAAGTACTGGCAATATGGCGGCTTGCACGGTTGATGGGCTGTACAGGGGCGCCGCCTGGACGTAGCCTTGTGAACTGGCTGGTTATTTTTCTAATGTAATTAGTTAAATAATTCCTCGGGTAGATCCGATATGAGTACATATGCAAAAGTCTGACCTGGGTAGGTATGAACTAATAAAATCACATTTCCACAGGAAATGGGAAATCTATCGATTTCACTGTATGTTTTAGTTCCAAACTTACCTTCCCATTTGCAAAAAGATGTATCAATTTTGACCGACCAGGTAAGTCTTGACCGAATGTATTATGTTGCAGTAATTGAAACAGGTATTCAGTATGATAAAGCAAATATGACACGTCCAGGCATGAGATATTGGAGCTTATTTATCAGGTAAAAATATTATTTCCCGAGGCTATATGCCTGGACGTGAAATGCTAATTTAATATCTGACACGAACATCAATAAAATCTCCGTCGCTAATTTCCAGATTATATTTTGACTCCTGCTAAAAAAATAGTACAACTTCATAAACAAACCCACTGGGCTGTCATTTTATCCTGATGACAAGTTGTTATTGCTGCAATCAATTTACAATCATCATACAACAATGGAAAGCATTTGTCTTTGATATGGTAGTTAGTGTAATATATGAAGGCAATTTGTTTATTTGACTCATTGGGGAAATTAATCATAGTAATATATGACCAAAATCAAAGGAGAGAATTCAACCGATAGGAGGCTTTGAGTGATATTCACGTGATAACCAGGAGCAAAATGTTAATCGTAATTTTAATTATCTTATGCTAATAATCAAATGACATGTGATATCGAGTGACGTCATTGATATATATGTTAATTGTCATTAACTTATCACAAAGTTTTTTTAAGATATTTCCAGGGGTTGATGAGAGCCCGGAAGTGGAGCGCATTGATCCCTTGGAAAAGAGATTGCGCCGTTCTAACCAAAGAGTAGTCATGAATAATTAACTTCCTGAAATCGGCAGCTCCAAACGGACGTCCGGGGGAGGATCCTTCTCAATACTGTCGCGGGGGAATCAACGCAAACAGCAACAGAAACTCGGTGCTTGTGATACAAGGCGCCGAGGAAAAAGTACTGGCAATATGGCGGCTTGCACGGTTGATGGGCTGTACAGGGGCGCCGCCTGGACGTAGCCTTGTGAACTGGCTGGTTATTTTTCTAATGTAATTAGTTAAATAATTCCTCGGGTAGATCCGATATGAGTACATATGCAAAAGTCTGACCTGGGTAGAGTATGAACGACATAAAAACCCTTTTGTGAGTAATATGTTATAGACATTCTTGTTGGAAGCGCACAGGTTCACCATAAGACATTTCAAGTTTACTTAAAAGTAAACCCATATATTATTTGTGACTCTCACAAACGCAAACGCCTGTCCCATTGTTCGACATCGTGATCAAGAGCTCGAACAATGGCATAGGCGGTCACATTGGCGTCGCGCGAGCTTTACTCTCTAATACCGGGTATAGATGGCGGGGTAGAGGTCGATATTAGATCCATAGCTTCAGTCATTTCGGGAATCCCCTGTGGTCATGATAGTAGGCCTACTAAAAGAGATTAATTTGGTCCTGAATCGTCCGATAGAGTTTTTTCAACAGAAATCGAAAATGACATACATTGACCATCATCATTGAAATGAATCTGGCAGTTAGGGGACTTGTGTTCCGTTTTATACGAAATATGTGATATACATCACGAAGAGACTTGAAACTAAAGGGCTTGGAAGACATGTTCGTGTATCGAAGGGCTCATTTTACACATCCAATATATCCAACGCACCCGATTTTTTTTTGTTCTACAGTATATGCATGATTTACTGTAGAATGAGAGTCCCTTATATGCCTGAGTTGACAACCTCTCAAACCTGGGACTACTTGATTAGCAATTCAAAATGGCTGCACCGTAGCCCCTGGTATGGGCGGTTATTACCGCAAATAAAGACAAACCAAAGCAAAGACACTTGTGTAGCATATCAAGGACACGTAGATTGATACTCCTATGTGTGCCACATCAAAGACATCTAACGATGCGAAGTCAACAGACGGCGCCACCATCTTGGGAAAAGTAAAAACGACATCGACAACTTCAGGTTTTTGTTGATATCAGCGACTAGCGGGAAAATGCACATGTGTTAATATGTCACTATTGCATCTATTCGTAGTAGACTGTCGTATTTTGAGATCCCCTTTCTTTTCAACATCATCAATCATACTAGTATATCATAACCATGAGTAGTGTAATAGTAACGGAACGAGCTCACAGTCAAATCCCAGTCAAAATCTCCAAGTCAAATCCCAGTCAGTCATTTTACTAACATTACTCAGTCAAATCCTAGTCTAAATAGTTTCCAGTCAAACTTCAGTCAAGTCACTAAATTGTTCAAATTGTTCAAATTGTCCAAATTGTCCAAATCGTTCAAACGTCTACTTAATAAAAATTATTTTCTTTTAAATAAATGAACTTTCCGTCAAACGAAGAACTTGAATCAAGAATCACAGATTCAACAGATTATCTAAAATTCAAAGATCTTCCATTGAACAAATGGTACAAAATCAACTCATTCAGAAGTATAAACACAAAAATAGGAGAGTCAACACTTCTTGAACTTGAAGACTCAGAAGCTAAGGTGTTGACCGTTTGGACATCCAGTCTGATTAAACGAAAAATTACACCTGGTCACAATTATATAAGGTTCACAGGAGTCAAGGAGACAAAACATGGTAAAAATTTTTATGGATTTAACCTTTTGGAATAACTTTATAAAAGTTAAAGGAGTCATCATCACACTTAAAATCAACAGGTCAATGATTTTTATAGTTCCATCTTGAACAACTTGATTAATTTAAAAACCTATATTTAAAGAAAATAAAAACATAATAAATGAAAATGAACAATACTGCGAAAGCTCTCATTGGTGTACTATGCTTGTCAATGACTGGAAATGTCATTTTGACAGGAATTAATTTTCTACCTAGAAATACAAATGTCAACATCACAGACTTTCCAATGAATTACACTTGTCTAATGGAGCACAAAAGATATTTGATTAAAAATCACATTTATGGACATGTTTGTTATAATCCATGGCTAGATGTTTCTATAATAGACTTAAGGTATTACAAAGATGGATTTGTAAATCTGACTGTGCCATTTTTGGCACAGTCACGATTGATGTAATTTTATATGCTCGTAAGCATATAAAATTACTCGCTACGCTCGTAGAAAGTACACCCACACTACTTTTGTCTGACTTGCTAAATTTAGCCCAAACTGATTATCTCAGATGAAAGTCATGTCATTTCGGATTCTAGGATGAGCTCAAATTCACTTGCAGAAATAGTTCCATTGTCCATGAATCTGGAAAGTAAATTATTGACACTTCGTAAGCATGCTTTTTTCTTGATTAAAATACCTAAATGTTTTTTCTCTTTTTTCCTCAACTGAGGAACTACAATTTTTCCAACCAATCCTAGGAGTGTACAGATAGCGGAAATTGGAATACTGACTACATTTCCAATCACTGTCGCCGCACCAATCGATGCGACTGTGACACTGGTAATATACATACCAATTTCACAACCGTGTAAGATTTGACTAGCTTTTTTATAATTTTTATTTAATTTTTTTCTTTCTCCAATGTTAAGCTCTAATTCTGTAATTTTTTCTTTAATTTTCTCAAGTCTAAATTCTTCAACCTCAATACCATCGACGACGTCCATTTATTCTAATCGTTCTCTATATGTGTTGGAATCCACATCTATATGTGTCGGAATCCACAGCACCATGTTTATTTATAAATCTAATTCAATCAACAGGCAGACAACCGTTGGCCATGCAGATGATTTAATTTCATTAAGAAAACTAATCACATCATTTTGATTTAAAGGAACATCTACTTGCTTTGTCATTGTTCTAGCGTTTCCTTCAATAAATGTTTGTTTACCACTGTTTACAATAACATGAATTTTATTGTACAATTTTCTTGCATCTGTAGTAAATCCCATGCGAATAATTTTACCAGGAGACATCATGGTATAACCTGTTGTACTCGCTACGCTCGTATCATCTACATATATTGTGATAACAGGTTTGCTTTTTTTAAAATTTTGAATTTGAGTGTTTATTGAGTCAAATTCTAAATTAATATTTTCAATGTTTGAATTACTCTGAATCTGAAGGTCTTGTAAGTCTTCAATAATGTCTTGGTTAGTTTCTCTAAGTCCAGTACAAATGTTTGTCATTTATTCTAATCGTAAATCAATTGAAACTGGAGTTAAAAATTCAATCAACTCACCATTCTGATCTTTGACCTGTAGTTCAATACTAGTATGATCGTGCTTTGCGATCTTTACTTTTTGAAGGGAGATATATTCATGAATATCTCCATAATATTTACCCTTGGGAACAAATGAAGTAATAAGATCACTGCGCTTGGAGTTTACTAAATTTTTACTTGTATCGACAATACTACAAGAAATTCTGTATTCATGATATGGTAGGAGTTTACAAGGTTTATCGCCAGTAATTTCTGAGCTTATGAAGGTAATCTCTGTATTAGTCATTCCAAATATTTCACCTAGTTCTTTATGTAGAATTACTCCAAATGGTGGCTCAACTTTAATTTTTATTTTACCTTCACTGGGCACATAAGTTAGGTCAAAGGAGTCAGCATGTCCTTTTTCACTCAGCGCTTCCTGTACTGCTTTATTGTAGGTAGCTGGAGTATAAAATCCGTTAGGAATTACAATTATATCCTGTGCTGTATATTCCTTATTAACAATAGTCGCAAATCGTAAATAGTGATTATTCAATTTCCTTGAAAAATTATAGTAAGTCATAGGAATAATAGCCTTTTCAACCTGTACAGTTTCATATGACTGAATACTCACTGGAAGTAGACAACGTAATACGTCATGGAATCTAATGTTCATACCATTATTTTAGAAGAAATTTTATGTGCTTTTTGTTTAATGCTTCCAACATTGTTTGTTATGACTTGAATAATAACTAAAATAGTGACAGCGATCATAATAATCAAATGCTCAGCCATAAATCCTACAACACTAGCAGCTGCTTTTAAGATAGTAGACACAATGGCACCTAAAATTCCAGGCAAAGCTACTAAAGCCTTTTTACCTAAAGAAAGCAGCCAATTTTTAAATTTTATCAAACCTTGTGTAATTTTACTAGGAGGTTTGCTAGGTCCTATAGGTTTACTAGGTCTATCTGGTTTTCCAGGTGTATCTGGTTTTCCTGGCTTAGAAGGTTTACTTGGTTTTACTAAAGAACCAATGCCATACACGAAACTTGAACCAATGGCAGACAACGCTAAAATAACTGCACTAACAATAGTAGCAAGTTTAAAGCCTTTCAATTTGAATAAAGCGTCAAGTCTGTCTCCTAAGGATTCTTTTTGAGAGTTGACTGTATCTCGTAAATTCATAGCTAATTGTTTAAAATGTTTTTTACTTCTTTCATTCAAATTAGTCACTTCATCTGATTCTGCTTCATCAATCTCTCTTAAATTTTGTTCTTCACGCTCAATTAAAGGCTCCATTTCAATATCATCACTTTGTTTGAGTTTGTTTATTTTATCATTTAGTCTGTCACGTGCTTGACTATATTTTTCTTTAATAGCTTTATACTTACGTCTGATGTATTCAATAGCATCATCTAATTTAGAATTCTTTGTTTTTATAGGTTCGTTTGAGCTCAAAGTGGTTTCTTGGACATTGGATATATCTGTCTCAGGATCAACTTCAACAAACTTTGTTTCACCAGTATCAATATTTGTGTCTTGTACAATTTGTTCATTTGTGTCAATATCTTCAGGTGCAACCTGTACAACATTTGATTCACCAGTATCAATATTTGTTTCTTGTTCACCTAAGCCTAAATCATCAGCTGCTTGATTCAATCTTTCTTGAAAATTTTCTGACTTAGGAACACCTCCAGTTATTTTAGGTGTTCCTTCAGGAAGTGATATTGTTTCTTTTCCTTCAAAATGATTGAGAAATCTACTTGCTAAAGCTTTTTGTTTACTTTTTTCCAATGCCTCTTTTGATCTAAAATCACCACTTTTACTACCTTTATAATCAATTTTGTAAGTTAATTGTAATTTTTTATCTCCTTCTACATAGTAATATGTACCATTTTCAAACTTAATATGTGGTTTTAGTAAATCTCTATCAATATCACTTATAAATTTACCATATTGTTTTTCTAATTTTGGTTCAATAATTTGTATTCTTCTTTCGGGTGTATCAATGCGTACATCATCTTCATTAGAAGGTGGGTCAAATTCTTTTCTTAAAGCATCTTCATTCGCCCCTTGTTGATCTAGGACATCTTCCGCATCCACAAATTCGGGATCTTCTTCATAGGCTGGATTATCAAATTCCATGTTGTAATCAGCCATTTATTTTAAAGAAATGTTCTTCTTGTTCAATACTCGCTACGCTCGTATAAAGTATGTGACTGTGCCATTTTTGGCACAGTCTATAAAAATTTTGTTATTACAGCTGAGCCTATGACACTTGCAGCAATATAGGCCTGTTCATAATTTTTCTGACTCTGACTAGGTATATAAAAATGCTTTAAAGTTGGTTCAGGATGGATGCTGTCATACAGTCGGATAGAGTCTTTCATGTCTAACATGTCTGATTGTGCCTGATGTTTTTTCTGTCGTTGTTCTGCAAGGAAGTCAAGATGTTTAATTCTATTGTGCGACCATGTTGCTGACTGTTTTTGTAATTTTTCGCTTGCTAAATCGTGTCTTTTACGCTCTTCTGCAGCATTCTGCGCATCAAATGCATGGAACATGGCATTACCTCCAACGAAAGCAGTCGCATTAGCTACTGCTCCAAAAATTGTCGTTAAAATCATTCCAGCCATTTATTTTATAAAAATTTTGTTAAAAAAGGGCTAGAAAATTGCTAGACCTTTTTAATTAGTGATGTTCTTTGGCAATCCTTGCTTCTCAAGATATCCTTTCGTAATAATAGCAAGTGACACTGCACCAGTAAGCTTCAATGCTTCCATCAAGTCAGGTTTACTAGGATCGCCAATATTTGACTTTAATAGCTTTTTAGCAGCCATTCCATAGCCAACAACAAGTGCTGCTAAAACTGCAGAATGGTAAATTGTGTTTCCAATATTTTTCGTATCGATCATTGTGCTCATTTATTTATATTAAAATTTTTTAAAAATTTATATGCTTACGAGCATAGCGAGTATCATAAGATCAGATTGTCAGATTTTTGTTTAGCTTTGAGTTTTTTAACGTCATTATGTAATTTTTCAATAGGTGACTCCTCAATAGGTGATGAATTTTTGGAATAGAACCAAACCAAACCTGCTAAGGTGATTCCACTTATCAATATCAAAGGATAGTAGTTTGTAGCTTGTGTGACGTCTTGTTGAACAGGCTTCTTCTTTCCTTTATTCAACTGACCTAATTTCTTACCCCATTCAACTCTCTTAGGGTTCTTTGACTTTTCTGTTGTTGTAATTTCACTATCTTTTTCTTGTTGAGTGTTATCTTTTTCTCCGTTCATACCTGTTTATTTTATGAAAAATATTGTCGACTATTAAAGTCATTATTAGCGACTATTAAAGTCATTATTAAAGTCATTATTAGCGACTATTAAAGTCATTATAAACGACTATTAAAGTCATGTTGATTTCAAGTGTGATGATGATTGATTTCAAGTGTGATGATGTATAATAAAATGGATTCACACAAAGATGTTAGATTTGACAACCTTGAAGAAATATATGAAAAAGTTGTTGAAGCATTAGAAAATGATGAAAGATGTTCTACTTTTTATCAATATGAAATGTCACTTGTTTCAGACACTCGTTCCACTCGTGAGTGTTTGAGAGAGCAGCTTAAAATAGCTGGAAAATATGTAAATTTATATTGTAATCATTGGATTTGTCAAGATTGTTATTCAACAGATTGTACTATACTAGAGGATGAAGTAGTTTGTAATGATTGTGGAACTGTAGACAATGCTTATATTCCATACTCTCATACACCAGATTTGTGAACAAATTCTATTCAAAGTAAACGTATTTGTGGATCACACTATGGAATGGAAAAAACTCATAAGTATGTTATGTCTAAATTTTCAAAATTTAAAGAACATTATAAAGACGAACTATTGTTCAAAAGAGTTGACTATAATTCAATTGCCAAGGATGTTAAAAGGTTAGAAGACCTGTTTGAAAAGAATAAAGACAAACTAAACAGAAAGTCCTTCTTTTTTAATAAACATATATTACAAAAATTAAATGAACACCACCTTTTAGCACCAGCAAGTATTAGCGCAGCGACGAGAAAAAAATTAAAAAAATTGGACGCAAAAGCGGCTGCATCAGCGAGTGTATTAACATCTTCTTTAGAAAAGGTGTATGAAGATTTTAAAAAATTAAATTGGCCATAATCACGTTGTTCATGACGTGTAATCTTAGATTTTATAAAGTCAGTGAGGACTCTATAAAATTTAAGTGTCTTCCTCGCTTCGCTCGTCTAATTCTGTTTCACTGTCCACTCGCTCCGCTCGTGAAAGTTCGCTTGACGACTTTAATTGTACAGTATTGACTACAATTGTACCTGCAGCTAAAAGTGTTGGATTCATATATTGACCCAGCTGTTTCTTTATTTCATGGTTTACTATGATATTGTCATTTAATTTTTCATGTAATTTTTTTTGGTCTAAATTTGGAAACACAATTTTTACTGCTTGAGTATATCCAAATAGTAAATTAGATACTAAATCATCAGCAATCTGAGTATTATATTTGATTTTATATTCATTATGTAATTTTTCAATATTTTTTTGTGAAGCTTTTTTAATCGTAGCCTCAGATGATTTTATTCCTAGTTTATTTAGTAATCCTGATTGATAGTGTGAAAGTAATTCACTTCGCATTGCGTCCACAGAATCAACATCATTGTCTTCCACATTCACGCCGTTCATACCCGTTTATTTATTAAAAATTTTTTTACTTAAGAAAGTAATCAAAAGGTATCTTTCTGCACAGTATAAGCTTCTTTCCTGCATCAATCTGCGCAAGGACTGTGTCTTTTTCGCTTTGTGGAATACATCGATTTTCTTTGAAAATTTGATCCATAGATAATTGATCATTCATTGTATGAATCACCATGTGTTTACAATTTTCTCTAAAATCTTTTACAACTGCATTATATTTTTGTGTCAAAAGCCACACAGAAATTCCATAATGTCTTCCTGAGAAAGCTAGTTCAGTCAATTTTGTACATTTATTCTTTGATTCCCACAAATTAGCACAATCATCAATGATAAATAATGTTTGACTCTGTTGACTTTTTAAATTTTCAATCGCATCTTCTAAGCATATATTTAAATCTGTAAGTACTAACTTAGATGGGTAAACAATTACACCTTTATCTTTATGCAGCCAATGTCTATCTTGATATGTTTTATTCATCTCAATGGTTGGACAAAATATTACAATGTCATCGAATTTTTTACGAAATTCTTTTTCAAGTAAATCTAGTATAAAATATGACTTGCCACAGTCTGTCATTCCGACAATTAACATATTGAAAGGTGGATCACAATAAAATTCATTCACATTCACGCCGTTCACCATGTTTATTTTAACAACAAGCGCATACTTTCTATTCATCAAATTTGATGAAAAGAAAGTCAGCATATGTGAAATATTTTTACGTGTTAATGTACAATGCCCTTTACTTTTTTATTCTCAAGTCCTACTAGCCCATCAGCTACAATATAGACAAGCATGTCATATTCTGTTTCAGTACTTCTGGTAAGTTCAATTTGTAAACCATGTTTAATATTAGACATTGCAGTTCCAGATCCATGCAAATCGTTGTCCTCTGTACTTCTCAGATCAATCCACAGAGCATATTTATGTTTGTCGTAGAATTTTTCGACATCCATCATGCAGTCTTCAGTTTGCTTAAGATCTTCTGACATATAAAGTCGTTTTACTTCATCAAATTGATTATAGGCTTTCAATCCTGACTTGAATATACAGTGAGAAATTCCTTCTGAAGTAATGGTCACATTAGTGATTTCTGGATTTTGAAAACTTGTATTTTCAGCATCATACTCAGCGTAATTTTTCTGGAAAAATATCAAGATTCCTTTTGTTGAGGCACGATTGACATCTACATTGATATTCATTCGTTTATTCTTTCCAATTGAATCTGTTCTCAAAAGATGCACGTCTTCATATCGAAATATAGTATTAGCATATATTGCTTCGATTGACTCACTAAGTTCTGTGGAATATACTGTTTCATACTCAAGTTGAATATCTTTCACAGAATACGTTTTTGACGTTGCAGTTCCTGTCACAACATATTTTGCATCGTTAAATTTGATATTATATTCAATGGATTCTAAAATAGCTGATGGGTAAAAAGGTAGATGATCATCAAATATTTCTGACTCAATAGGAATACAATATCTGTCACCAAATGCTGTTTTAATAGCATCTTTTCGTTGTTCTTTTTCAATACCTTGCTGAACACGATTTTTCCTTTGTTTTTCTGTCAACCAAAAATCCTTGAACGTATTATAGATATAGGCTTTGTCCACTTCACTCATTGTTTTTCCACCCAATTTAGTACAGTGGAACCCCGGTAACACGACCACCCAAGGGACTAAGCCGAAGTGGTCGTGTTACCGGGGTGGTCGCGTTAGTGAATTTAAGAATCATAAGTAGGTTTTCCCGCCAAAACATCGTCCTGCTGTGTGTACATTGACATGCATTAATGACTACGCCACCGGGTGATTCGATAATTTTGTGTGTATATTACGAATAAAAAATCATTTTCTTGAGTGTTTTGCGTTTAATTTGCAACTTATGTAAATGAGTAAATAAACTGACGAGAGCTAATTAGACCAAACATTACATTAAAACTTGAGCATGCTAATTAGAACAAGCATGTAATTCACACCATCGGCAGCTGCCCTTCTTGATGTCAAGCTAATATTCCCGCTAACATTGAGAGAGGTGATGTGAGAAGATGTTGAGAATTCTTCCTGATGTCTTCCTGCTTTAACATTAGCCAATTTGAACTGGTACTGATTAAATCATCTTTTTAATAACGTATTTTATCAACATTACGACGTAGTAAGCATTCTTTACTTTGAGTATCGGTACTCTTACTAATCAACATAATTTATTTGTCCTAAAAACTACGTGTGCATGCCTCTTGACATCATTTAATACTAAATGATGAAAAAACAAACCGTGAGTCGAAAAGAAAGTTTATTCTTCATTTTATTTGCGCTTACATTTGATCAAACCTTGGAGGAATTATACTTGAAGTATAGTTCCTCGAAGATCAAACTCACTTACACATCATTTATTTTCATATGGATTCCCATGGTCATTGTGTTCGAGGTGCTAATTATCAACACGGATTTGCGAGAAGGTGCCAATTGATACCATGCAGTCATGGTTGATTACGGCAATTAGGCCTCATGGTCGCGTTAGAGGGGTTAATTTGCAGTTTGGGACCGACCAAGCTGGTGGTCGCGGTCTGGGTACCGGGGTGGTCGTGTTAGCGAGGGCCAGTTAATGGGAATTAGAGAGAAAACCATTCGGGACCGGAGAATTTTGGTCGTGTTCGCGGGGTGGTCGCGTTACTGAGGTGGTCGCCGACCGGGGTTCCACTGTAGTAATTCTTTCTACAATATTTCGACCTACATTAGACACAAATCCAGCTGCTGCAGCATTGGCTGCATTACTTGCTTTTGATGAGGTAGAAAGTTTAAATGTAAGTTTCAAACTTTTAGGAACAATCACTTGTCCTTTTTCAAGCTGAGGAATTTTCACATAAAGTGTTTCTCCAGGATTCACAGAATTAGGATTATGAGTGATTACTTCATAATTTCTTTTAGCTTTTAATCCTTTTGCTATTTTGTTTGATCTATAAGGATCAAGGTATTTACCAAACGATGTGTCCATTTATTTATATTAAAATTTTTTTAAAAAAATTAAAATAAAATGAGTAACATGTGTACGATTAAGTTCAATGGAGAACACTTTGACCAAGCAGCAGCTATTGAGAATATAAAAGAAGACATCCTCAAGGTTAAAAACAGGTTTAAATTAGATCAGTTGGATGCTGGCGTTATAACAGTGACTAAAGTCAATAATAAAGTGGATCAACTTGAGATATCAGTAAATGATAGTTTCATCAAATTAGAAACATGGTGGGCTATCGTTGGAACTTATTTAGACTATATGTTGACCCGTAGAAGATGGAAAAATGTACCAAAAGAAATGAAAAAAACACCTTCGTTGCAAATTGAGTAAGCTTACGAGCTTAGCGAGTAACATGTTTATAATATGATTTTACATTATAAATATCTTACTTCTTTCTCAACCGTGAGTCAATAATATTTTTAGAATCTAAGCCTTCTTTGTGTTTAATTGTTGACTCAATTTTAGCTTCTTTTTCAACGCGATCAACCTCAGAAGAATCCGACTCAAAATCTTTTTAAATTTTTTGTAAGTTATCAAGTCTAACTCTTTCGTCATTATTTAAGATAGCATGAACACCTTCAATATTTTTGATAGTGTAAGTTCTATTGCTCCAAATCTGTTTGTAACCTTTTGTAAATATAGGTCTCTTCAATTTTTTTCTAACTAATTCTCCAATGTTAAACTTGTGTACAACAGGCATAGATTTTTCTGCATTTAATTCAACTAATTCAGTAGCATGAAGGTTAGCTTCATTTGGACTATAGTCTAAAATGCCAGAATGAGGTCTTTCATTGTATGCACTAATGTAATCTTGCAAATGATCAACCCATTTGACTGTATTTTTCTCTGTGAAATCTTTGAAGACCATTTCTTTAATAGTTCTAGATAGTCTATCAATTAAGCCTAATGCATGATGATCACCAATATCCACTGTACCATGTCTAATTTTCAATTCTTTGAATAAATCTTGTAGTGGTTTGTTTAAAAATTCATTGCCTGAATCTGTAATAATAAGTGTAATACTTCCAGTATCATTATAAATTTTTTCAAAGCCATTTCTAACCTCAAACTTTGTATTATTTTTTAATGCTTCAGCATAAGCTTTTCTTGTAAATGTATCAATAGCAAGTAAAATCCATTTATACCCTTTGTTTTGTCTTGAGTAATTACTCATGTCCAACAAATCCATGAACCAAAGAGCATTTTCACGATAAGCAATAATGTGACCTTGGATTTTATTGGACTGCTTTTTGTGAAGCTGATAGCTTTTCTGAGATTTTACAAATTGATCAATGTCATCAAATTTTATACTAGGATCCTTCTTTTTCATGATTTTATAAAATTTTAAAGCAGAAGGATATTTGTACCTTGCATATGCTTCTTGCACACTCGCTTCGCTCGTGGGCGCACTCATATTTATTTTAGAGAATATTTTGAACTAAAAGACCTACAATAATTAATCCCATTGTAAAAGGTAAATGTGACTCTTGCTGACGCTCGTGGCTGCGCTCTGAATCTATTTGACTCTCACGTCGCTTGTCTAAGAGTTTACTCGCTATTTCAGGTTTCTCTAAAATAGGTTCTAAAGGTGATGCAGTCCTTTTTTTTCTGACATTGATATGTGAATTGATGCCAAAAGTTGTATTTTCTGTAGCGGTTAACAGAGAGTTATTATACCCTTCAATCGTGCCAATATGTAATCGCATATGACTCGGTACAAGTTGTAATCCTAAACCTACGGCAAAATCTAATCGTGAACCTGCTTTTTCTAAAGCGTATGCAAGCGCTTGTTTTGAGTGAATTAATACACTCGCCGACTGAAATGTTTTGATGGAATCGACTAATGTTTGACCTTGAATAGAATCTTCCACTAAAATTCCAAATTGTTTCTGTGTGTCCAATGAATCAAGAATATCCTGTCGAATCATGGTTTGTGAACCTAGAATACAATAAACATAAGTTCAAATGGATTCATTGATTCTACTCATGCCTGCTTTAGTCAATCCTTGACTGTCTAAGGTGATAAAATTTGTCCAATCATCTGAGTAAATAAAAGAAAGGCTATCAATATAAAGTCTATGATGATCAGCATACACATTTCCTTTTTTGTCTGCATTAAACGGGAACTTACTAGGATCATTCAAATAATAGTTGCCATTGTCCATGACAATGTCTAGCGCTTGTATTTTGCCTTTGTGAAAATAGTTGAAGTCAACAGAGCCAAATTCAAGTTTCAAATTTTCATAGGCTTGTTTATTGTAAGGATTTTTTGATTGATTAAAGTCAGGATTTCCTGGTAAAGGAATTTTTAGCTGGTGTAATATCTTTCTGATGGTAAAGTACACATGGAATCTAAAAATACTTTGTACTAAAGGATCAGCATGATTAATATGATTGTGCCAGCTTACACCTGAACCTGATGAAGCACAGTATAGTGCAAATTTAAATTGGTTTTCCCAGTTATTCATGCTTGCATTTTTTAAATAGACTTGTACTTGAGAATAAGTTGAAAATTTTCGTGGATTCACTTTATTAGGGAAAATATCAAAGGTTCATTTGTGATGGAATTATTCTTGTAAGATACAGGATAATTTGCATCTGGATTAAATTTAAGATAGGATGGAAATGCATTGTGTGTTTCCATTTATTTTATTTTTATTTTTTATTTTAATCTAAATCCAAGAGCTTTAGTTGAGATTTCATCTTCCAATATTGTACGTTTATCATCATTCGCATTCAACGCACATTTAGTAACGTTCTCTGTGTAAAGTTGGTGATTTCGACTTCTAAAGACATTCATGCTTTTTTCGATTGGAATTTTTTCAAGAAGTAGGATGTGTCTAGAACGAAGTTGAAACTCTTTAACTTCGTTCTTCCTTTGCATTGAAATGGACAGGATAATGATAATTTTTAAACCTACTTTATTTTCCTCATTAATTTTATCTTGTAAAGCTGTTTTAATTTTATTGAGATATGCTTCAATGTCAATTTTAGGCAAACCTTCCATTCGGAAATGATTAGCAAATCCTCTAAAAGCGGAGTTGTTGACTTTTTTGAATGTTTTTAACTCTGTATGTTTTTCAATGAGGTCTTTAATAAGTGATTTTTTCATATTATTTTTCACTTCAATGCCAAGTTCCTTTGCCTGTTTGAAAAGATCAGATTTTAAAATTCTTTTTACTGGTTCTTTGGTCAAGAGTTCTTTCAATTTCTCAATATTGAGATTGTGATAATTTTTATGACCAAGATCCTTAACTTGCTGTAAAAGGGGTTTTCTGATTGAAATTTTTGGCTTTACGGGTTTAGGTTTAATGTTGGACAGATTTTCTTTTTGGATTTTTTCTTCAATGATATTTTCTAGTTGTTCTTTTTTGAATTTTCTAGGATTTATACCTAGTCGTTGAGCTAGAACTCTTTTTTCGATTTGTGAGAGTTGTGAAATATTTTTTTCAATTTTCACTTCAACATCATTGAAACTGTTTGGAATTTGTTGAAGTTTTTCTAGTAATGACTCTCTTGAAAGTGAACCATATTTTTTCACTTTGTTTCTAAATGCGAGAATTTTTAATTCATCTGTAGATAATAATTCAGTTGATTTCATATTTCTTAGCGGTGTGGTTGTCTCCATTTATTATAGAAAAAGTTTTTAGTTAAATAGACGTTTAGGGAATTTCCCTTTTTTAAGTTTCAGTTTCGGTTATAGTAAGTTAATTTATAGCCAAGTTTTTTGGCTATAAAATAACAAATAGTTTTAGAGATGATGATGTAAAAATTGAAAGTAAAAAATATTTCTCAAACGCCGCTAAGAAATATGAAATCAACTGAAATATTATGAAATTTAAAATTCTAGTTAATCCTCACTTGAGCGAAAATCTAGAACTTAGGGCTCACCACACCCATGAGAATTTGTGAAAATCATCATGGATGAGGTTTCATTTTATAGTAAAAAATAATTTTTAAATTTCATCTTCTAAAAATTCTGCTGCTAAGGATACATTTTGATAGTATAGTTCGTAGTCAATTTTCTTTCCCTTTTCCCAGTTTTCTTCTTTTGAAACATGTATCAAGTTACGCCAGTTCCAACAAAGCATAAGTTCTTCTTCATTCAAATGATCAAAATTTGACTTAGGTAAAATGTGATCTATTTCCCAATAATCACCATAATTTTCCCATGTCATATTTTCATCAAATTGAAACTCAAACCATTTGTAAAAGACATCAAGGGAACAGTCAAGATATTTTTCAAGATAAGATTTCTTTTGTTTATTTTTAATACAACCATTCAATCGAAATGTTAAATTTTGTGATTTTTTGAATGATGGATTATTTCCTCTTTTTTGTTTATTATAGTTAATCATATATTTGTTTGTATATCTATTGTAACAAGATCTACATCTATAACTTCTACCATATTCACATTTTTCAACTTTTTCAAAATCGATTTTTCTTGAAAACACTTTTTACAATCACGTGTAAGATATTCCATTTTATATTATACACAATAAAAGTTTTCTGTTAAATATATATATATAGTTTATTTATCGTACTCTTGTACATTTTACAGTATTGTGCATTGTGCGCTTACAAGAAAAGGTGCATTGAACAAGACAAGAACGTAAAAACAAAATACATGTATCAAAGTCTATTTATGAAAGAAAAATTCTCATGGATCCTCTGCCGCGGGGGGGGGCAAAGGTCAACTTATCATTCGCATGCTAGATGCGTAATAGTATCTGACAGCTCATCTCTATCAAAGAGGTGATAGTCACCCCTGTCTCTCATCAGTATAAGATCCCTGATCACACTGCCTATGTCATTCGTTTCGATATCACCAACTTTGTTACCCCTTCTAATAAGGTTGTCCCTATCGGTCCCTATCTTCTCACATAGTACATTGATGTTTCCCCCGACGGAGGAACTACTTCCGTAAATGACTAATTTCGCAGACAGTTCAACCAGTTCATTATTACTTCTCAGAGCAGTCTTAAAAAATTTTAAAAACCTGCTGTGCATCTGAAATTCCGGATTGATATCCCGGCATATAGTAGGCAACAAATTTGAGTGTGTCCGATACGGTAATTTGAATAGTTTCCTTACACATTTCCTCCAGGTCGTAAGCAGTCTATCCATGTGCCTAGAAGAAAAATCCCACAGTACGCTGCCGTATAAACACATGACATATGTTTTGAACAGGCGATATTTTACATCAATGTCGCAATGACCAAATGCAGAGACAAGTGCATTAGTTCGGGCAATCATGTTTCCAATAGCTTGATCAATAAGTGTCTGCTCGGCGTGGGGGCCTATGATATGGCCCAGGTGATTTGCTATATCTTCTACCTCAAGTCTGTTGTTTTGCCACCTTAAAAAAGTATCGGCTGCTTCTTTTCCAAACAATAGGAAGTGTGTTTTAATGACATTGAACAATAATCTATACTCCTCGGAATATCTATCACAAATCTTAAGCATTTCCTGCATGCCATGTCTAGTGGGGCACAATAGAACTACATCATCGGCGTACGCCAATGCCCCTACAAATTGTTGGCCAATATAACATCCGTAACTCGACTGTTTCAAGTCCAGTAGCATTTCATCCGAGTAAATGCAGAATAAAATAGGGGACATTACTCCACCCTGCTTTATACCATTTTTTACATTAATTACCCTACTTAGAGTGTCCTTCCATTTTACTTGGACATATTGACACGTGTACAGCGTTGCCAGAAATTTCACAATCAGTGGACAACATTTCTTTTTTACTAACAAGTTGAACAGCCTGGTGTATTCAATCCTGTCGAATGCACGACTGGCATCTAATAACGTCACGTAAACATTACTTCCATGCGAGAGATAATAATCAATAACTTCTTTGAGCACAAATGTACACTGGGTGGTAGAACTCTTTTTCTTAAACCCAAATTGCAGATCAGATGTGCAAAAAACCTGAGGGCATTTTTCCATAATGATGTGGTCTAACACCTTACATAAGACACTACTTAATGCGATTCCTCTATAGTTATCAGAATCGTTAATAGACTTTCTCTTGTTCTTGGGGATAGGAATTATAATCGACCTTTTGAACGCCTCTGGTATGTAAGAATGGGACAACATGAGCGTGAAAAGCTCCGCTAGCTTCTTGTCGAGTACCTCTGTACCATGTATCAAATGGTCACTAAATAGAGTCTTCCCACCATCATGTTTTCCTTTGTTCAGTTTGAAAATAGCAGATCGAACTTCAACTGCTGAGATAGTGTGGCTAATGCACCCACATCTGTTAGTTTCACATCTAAAGTCTATGTCGTTGTCCAAGTCTTTAATTATATCACTCGTTTAATTATATACGTTTGGAAAGGGAATTCCCCTTTTTTAAGTTTCGGTTTTGACTTTAGTCTTAGTCCATCAAATTGATGGACTAAATTAATCAAGTTGTTCAAGATGTGAATGTGCCAAAAATGGCACATTCAATAAAAAGGAAGGTCATACTTTTTTTAAAAAATCCAATGTTGACTCATATCATTTTCTTTTTTGTAAATGAAGACATCATCGTGTAGAAGAGGGTTTATATCACCCAGGTCTAAAATTTTATCCTTAATTCGTTTTGTCAGTCTTACAATATACAAGGTTTTTTTATCTCTTGGTATTAAAAATAGTAAAAAATCATACTTATCTGTTATTGATAAATAGTCCAATCTATCAATCTTATACCAAGTATTATCAGGAACATTTCTCCAATTGACATATACTTCTTTCATTTTCATTTATTATGTTTTTATTTTCTTTAAATATACGTTTAGTATAAAATTATTCCAAAAGATTAAATCCATAAAATTTTTTACCATGTTTTGTCTCCTTGACTCCTGTGAACCTTATATAATTGTGACCAGGTGTAATTTTTCGTTTAATCAGACTGGTCGTCCAAACGGTCAACACCTTAGCTTCTGAGTCTTCAAGTTCAAGAAGTGTTGACTCTCCTATTTTTGTGTTTATACTTCTGAATGAGTTGATTTTGTACCATTTGTTCAATGGAAGATCTTTGAATTTTAGATAATCTGTTGAATCTGTGATTCTTGATTCAAGTTCTTCGTTTGACGGAAAGTTCATTTATTTAAAAGAAAATAATTTTTATTAAGTAGACGTTTGAACGATTTGGACAATTTGGACAATTTGAACAATTTGAACAATTTAGTGACTTGACTGAAGTTTGACTGGAAACTATTTAGACTAGGATTTGACTGAGTAATGTTAGTAAAATGACTGACTGGGATTTGACTTGGAGATTTTGACTGGGATTTGACTGTGAGCTCGTTCCGTTACTATTACACTACTACCATGGATAGAGATGAGTTAGAAAACTGTGTCAACCTCCTTCAACTTTTTACTTTTCCCAAGACGGTGGCGCCGTCTGTTATCTTTGACGTGGTGTATGGTCCAGAGAGGTATTGCGGTCATGTCTTATCTGTGCTGTGTATGGCTCATGAAAACAACTGTCTATCCCAGAGCGGTTGCGGTCTAGTTTTATCTATGCTGTATCAAACAAAAGCAAAACATGCATTCCAGATGTCTTTGATGTGGCACACATAGGAGTATCAATCTACGTGTCCTTGATATGCTACACAAGTGTCTTTGCTTTGGTTTGTCTTTATTTGCGGTAATAACCGCCCATACCCTGGTAACAACTATACTTACATGCCGCGTCACCGGCAGAATCTTGGGGTGACGTAGCATGTTTGACCTTTGACCTGTCTATTCGGGCACTACTATCGGCACTGTTTCAGCATGTCTGAAACCGTTTGTAGCCGAAATAATTCTGAAATTAAGCACTTATCTCAGGGATATACAGATAAAGAGGCTTTATACTTGAATATAAAAATAAATTATCTGTAGGGATTTTTGAAATCATATTTTTGCAGTAGCGACTCCTTTTGCTTGCAATTGGCATTTGTGACACGTGCTTCTTCGGTCTTTTTTGCTCCGAGGCAATTATCATTGGCTCATATATTATCCGTGTCAATGAAGTTCTATCAATAAGCCATCAATTGATTTGTGATTGCATTAAGGTAAATTTTTTTTAGACTGATTAGTCGCCCTTTTTGCCTATTCAATATGCCATGAATAATGCCATTTGTCAAAATATTATTTACATCTTATTTGCATATAAAACGTTATTCGTTTAACAATCAAATAAGTTTTAGTTTAACATGTGATCATGGGTAGTGGAAGCGACCATAGGAGCACGCAAAATCCCCTGGGTGAACGAAGTTGCAGTGTTGAGGAGATCAACAGGAGAAGAACGAATATTGAAGAAGACATGCACACACTTATTAAACATCATTCAAATAGTCGTCCTATTTGCTGTTACAAATGAAAGGAAAAAATCAACCCGAAACCCCCATACCTCAGTGAAACAGTCCACCCTTTTGAGGGAGAACATATGCAAAGGTGCAGTATGTGTTTTGATTACTTACCTAAAACATCCAACCTCAGTTTAGTTGTGGCCTCTTGTCCATCAGCCCCCGTTGTCCGGAATTTGAACATTACTTAATTGAAAACTACTATAGTCATTCCTATCACACCGTATGTTTGTCAATCTTGATGTGTACTCCTTTGGAATGACTAAACAATCGTGCGATAAGAGTACTGCTCCTTGGCTGCGGTGTTTGTCTTTCCACCACCTTGAACTTTCGGCGGTTCCACCCGTAATGTTACAACTTAGCGTTATCGTTTCGCCGAGGTTTGGACGGGAATTACTAAGTGTATTCCTTATCGTCATCCCGAGAATATCTGAAATCAGAAAAGCAACAGGGCCATCTGTCATTATGTAACATGCCAACACTAAGACAACAGTTTAACAACGCCTTAAAAGATAGATAGTTGCTAAACCTTATGACTCAATAACTCTTCAAACAACAATTCAATGTGAACTATTTTTGTAGTAATTAGACTTTTAAGCAAGCCCTTTTGAACATTGGTCATTTTTAGTAGAAAATGAGATTTACTAGGCGTTATTTATAATTATTATAATCATTATAGAACAATTCAGCAGGAAGAGATAGTATTTGTTCGACAAATTCATGACACGAATTAAGCAGACGTTATGAGTGGCCTCACAGCGCGCTGGCAGGTTTAATTGTCATTGAAATTTCCTACTTGAGCAGTGAGGCAAAAACCATTTCTGTTTTCAGAGATTTTTTATCTTGGAGTTGAATTAAGAAAACGTGTTCATGATATTTACACTTCTACCAGACAGTAAATGTCCACAGGTTTTTTTAAATATCACAGAGATAGAATAAGATAATTGAATGCGGTTTTTAGCAGACAATGATATGTTAAGTTGCTAATGTATCTGTTGCGTTTTGGGTCAGTGAATCCTGTCTCTTCATTATATGATAGGCAATTCTAAAGATGCCCCAAAACTATTTTATTTTCGTTCTTTTTTACAATGTATCGGTGAACTATGATGAAAAAATGTTTTTTTCTCTTTCATTAGAAAATTCCACCTAAATTCTTCATTTTGAAGAATAATTATAGCTCGCTGCAGGTGATTGTTTATGTCAGACAGCTGGTGACCTTTGCGAACCCCCCCCCCCCCTTATGATCAGCAATGCCGTCAGTCAGGGTCTTTATGAATGCAGCCATTTAACACAATTGATGGTTCAAATGAACAAAATTCATAGACTTTTCACTACAAGAATATCACCCTGCATCTGTCTGATTGTTGTACAGCAGTATTCGCAAGAGCCGTGATCAGACAGATGATTTGCTGCTGCTGATGAGACGTCGTCACTCCGTCTGAGCGCTTAGGTAGGTGTCACAGACTATTAAATCGTTTGAAGTGTCAGCCGTAAATAGCATATAAAATAGTTTGAAAAAAAGTTTGTACTTGTGAGACACCAGCGAGATAAACCGACACAACAGAAACGAAATCGGCGTTCGCAAAATAACTGACTTTGAAACTGGAGAAGAATGAATGCCAAAGGTGGTAGAAGTTTCATCGTGATAGCGGTCTAAACTCTTTAGTTTAAGATTATCATGAACTCCGAGAAAGGTGTAACGATTTTATACTTATATCTCCCCTCATTTTCCATGGCAGGAATGTCATACGACTCTGAAATGATGTGATACTTGACGGAACAGACGAATATAACTGACAAAGAAGTAATTGTTTAATTACAATTATATAGTTATTAGTTATTATCCCATAACTATTCATGACAACTCTTTGGTTAGAATTGTGCAATAATTCCAAGGGGTCAATGCGCTCCACTTCCGAGCTCTCATCAACCCCTGGAAATATCTAAAAAAAACTTTGTGATAAGTTAATGACAATTAACAATTAAGTACTGTCTTCTCCCACGTTGTCTCCTTTTCCTTCGTCAGAAAATGGGTCTAAAAACGAATGTAAGGAGTTAGATCATCGATAACATTTGGTAGCAGAACGCAGTTGCAGAGTCATATGATATACGGAAGCAGAACATTTTAGGAAAAAGGAACTCTAGATAGGAAAAATTAGTCGGTGAAAAATAGTATACCCGTCCCAGGATCCTAAAACAATGTCCGCTGTACATGTTGTACGTCATTTATGAAATATGTACTGTAAGTACGTGACGTATATCCTCGGGAATGTATGCAGAGGGGATGTATGCTGAATAGCGATAGAACTGTCCATGTATTGTCCGCAATGCAGGGTTGAACTTGTTGACTTGTTGTACAGAGGTTGACACCACGAGGAAGGGAGCCGCGTCAACTTCACGAAGTCATGTTTTCATAGATGAGAGAATCAAGAGGAAGACTTCAAAGAGATGGTGAAGCAACATTGGGATTTGGAAGCCATAGGATAGAAATGGAAAAAAGGTGCAACCAGGACCCCAGATGAGAGGAGGGATTAGGAAATGGTCCTTGCGTCCATGACAGTTGTAGATGGCAGATAACAAGTCAGTAAGGACTAGAGCCCGAGACTCAAAAATGGAAACTCGGTGATTGATTAAGCTTCGAAGTGAACAACTTGCTCAAGGACTCAAACTATACACGTGCGCATCGTGATCAGCAAAAAGCGTTAAAATCAATAGAGTGTATATACGGAAGATACACTAAAAGCGCTGCCATTGTGTAGTGAGAAACAGACAAAAAGCAAGCATTTGATTGGAACTAGATTGATCAGTTTTATTTGTTGGTAAATCTTGAAAAAAGCTTCCATATGATTATGGAAAAAAATGGTCAAAAGGGACAAAATTTGTGAAGTAAAACTAATTGCATTTGAGTATCTCCCAAACAGGACCAGATGAACACATTTTAGTTAATGGTTCTGGCCAAAGTTTCCAAATTCGAAATATCCAAAATTGTCAAAAATCGAATTTTACATAATTTCACAAAGTCCTTAGTATAGCCTAGCTTTGGCTAAAATGAAATGAGGGCTTTCTCTTAACCTTGGAGGGTTAATTCTATATGCAAGGATATTTCAGCGCAAAGATGATTATTCCGATAATTGTTTCGTATCGCGTAATCGTGATCAGAGTTCCAAACTGCAAATCGTGTGAGAGAGAAGCGAGCATTTACAAGTTACATGTGGATTAGACTGAGATTTCAAGATATGACCTGCGCGCGTATGAGGGATGAGGTTTGCACTGAATGCGATGGCGAGGTCGCCTACACTTCCAACTTATGTACTTAAAATTCGAGCCCCATTGATCAATGCCGAATCAAATATTGTTTGTTTCTGAAAAAAAAAAGATTATTCTCTTTGATTTCAAATGCATGGTGTTTGCCTATAGATATTATTGAGTAATCCAAATGACCCATCTGAGATCTGCCTTTTGTGCTCCATATACAAACCCTTTCAAAAAGCAATACAAACCACTGCGAAGAGCGCTTTTTCCTACTACTTGACAAACACGACGTTCATTTGTTGTTTAATTCCATAAAACAGATTTGAAGTGTAATAATATTACAACTTTCTAACCCTTTTGTGTTTGAATATTTCATACCAATTTTACGCGGTAACACATACTGCTTTAGAGTGTTTATTGTGAAATTTGTCACACAAGCAGCCGTTGGAAGGATAATTGCTATAATGCTTCGCCGATCGCTGCAGTGTGCTTTCGATCGGCAGTCTGGTATAGGTCATCTTGACCGGCAATGTTTTGAGATCGCTAAATCACTCGCCCAAACCCTTGGCATTTTCTGCCCAGGCAAGTAGCCTCGATTTTTGACCAATCAGAACAACGGAGGTCAAAATAACAGAGGTCAAAATAAACAGAAATGACCAGTTTGGGACTAACACCACTGTCTTTTTTTTTTAATAAGGTAGAGATTACAGGAGTCAACAAAATTAATTTTATTGAGAGAAATTGACCTGTCCTGCAGGTGATTGGAATTTACAATACAAAGGGTCGTTGTTCATGACATTGTGCTCTACTGCGTATTCCTAGTCATAGTGAGTCGATCTGGAACCAATCTATCCTTGGCGCAGACAGGTTCAAATTGGCTATATTTTGAATAGATTGAATTGCGATGAAAATCTAATGCAATAAAGGGCAATATCGAAGAGTGCTTTAGAGTGTTTATTGTGAAATTTGTCACACAAGCAGCCGTTGGAAGGATAATTGGTATAATGCTTCGCCGATCGCTGCAGTGTGCTTTCAATGTGCTTTCGATCGGCAGTCTGGTATAGGTCATCTTGACCGGCAATGTTTTGAGATCGCTAAATCACTCGCCCAAACCCTTGGCATTTTCTGCCCAGGCAAGTAGCCTCAATTTTTGACCAATCAGAACAACGGAGGTCAAAATAACAGAGGTCAAAATAAATAGAAATGACCAGTTTGGGACTAACACCACTGTCTTTTTTTTTAATAAGGTAGAGATTACAGGAGTCAACAAAATTAATTTTATTGAGAGAAATTGACCTGTCCTGCAGGTGATTGGAATTTACAATACAAAGGGTCGTTGTTCATGACATTGTGCTCTACTGCGTATTCCTAGTCATAGTGAGTCAATCTGGAACCAATCTATCCTTGGCGCAGACAGGTTCAAATTGGCTATATTTTGAATAGATTGAATTGCGATGAAAATCTAATGCAATAAAGGAGCAATATCGAAGAGACAAATTAATCAAACTAATTGTCCACAGACTCGGACCCTGAAATGGCACGATGTATGCGTGCATATAAAAGTATATCAATTGGTCCCATAGAGATGATGAGGCAATGTCAATATGCCTTGTTCCTTAGTCAGCAATATGCCCCTTTTTATACGGAGAAGAAGGAGAACCCAGATAGGCTTTCACATGTCGGCTTCCAAATAGCTCGAACCAACTGTACTATCACTACTATAAATTTAAAATGCGTGCTCCTCCAACATACATGTAGCAATGTCTCGGCCAAAAAGCCACTTAGTCGACAGGCAAGCTAGAAGTTCAGCACCGTGAGCAGCTCCTTGGTAAGGCCATGTCAGGTTCCGCGCGCCTCTTCAGATACATCAAGTATTGAAAGCTGTGGTGAGCTGAGCACATAAAAAGACCATGGTCACCTTAATTTGAAAATCCCTTCATAATCAAGGGCTACCTCTGACTAAAACAGCACAATAGACCACCAATTTGACCCCAGCTCCTAACTGCGGGAAAACCCAAGTCCAGCAACCAAAAGTACCAAAAATACATTTTTGTTTACAATACATTTGAACTGCACACATGCGTTTGTTTACAATTTCATTTCCCGCGAAATCTCGAAAATCAGGTGACCTGCAATCATGGATTGAAAATAACATTAACCTGGTATACCGGCTGTTCCAATCATCCCCCTACAGCCAGCTGTTCAAAAGGTAATGTTATTCACCCCACAGGGAGTGCAGGTAATTGATTAAGCCCCTGCATAACTTAACACTATAACAGCAATGGCTTGGCTTCTGTGGTAAGGAGAATTGACAGTTTTTTACGGGAGTAACATTATTGTGTTGCTTAAAACGTCTACTTTGTACTCATGTAAGAATCGTAGTACTAATAATAACTTCAACTTATTTTCCGGTTATGATAACACAACACGCATTTTTATGATCATGATCTTTCTCAAACTAACTGAATGACCTAATCGCCTTGGACGCACAACCACATATCAATCCGCCCCAACGATCAACAACAAAGTTTTCGTGCTTTTAGCTGTCAACATCAATGGCTATAATATACTCCTGCAGAATAGTAGAATTAATAGAACTAATTTCCGAAGTTTCCAATAGTTTGAACACAAATCAGAACATCACCCATCAGCTGGACTCAGATCTGCATAAATTACGATAAATAATGAGGTCGTCGCTTCAATTTCGCAAAGAAAGTTGACTCCATTCGAAGTTTGTTTTGACCAAATTCCGTTGAACTCATCGTTATGAGGGCATTTGAACACATTCTCGTTGATCTTTTCTATAAACGTGTGAAGTTTCGTACCAAAATACATTTCCGTAAAGGCTTAAATAAGAAAATTTGTCACTTACAAATCATCGCTCCGGTAGAAATAATGAAACGGCCAGGGGCCATTGTGCTCACCGTAAGTATTTTTAGTAGACAGTTACAGAAAGTGCTACAGTATGACAATGGTGAATATATTTTTAACTTTGACCTCAGTGACTCTGACAGGTAGGTCAAACAACAAACCAGGGTGATATGTGATGTAGACACATCCACCTGACCATAACAAATTCATCACTCGTTACACTACAGCAATCGGCAAAAAACGATTTCCAAGATGGCCGCCTAATTAAATCTATGGCACCAAATAAATCAAAAAATGAAGAAAATGTAAGATAGAACTCAGAAAAGAAAAAAGGAAAAGATGAAAAATAAAAATATTTTTGGCTGTCCTTGACCGGGGTTTGAACTCACGACCTTTGGATTGCCACAATACGAGGAAAAACCCACAAAACATGCAATTTCGGCCATATTTGAATTCCGATCTGGCTGAAACTTGGCATACAAATAGTGGCTTCTTAGATGCATCATTACACAAAATTAACACTCTTTACATTGAACAACGACAAAACGTACCAAGAACGGTAAAGTTTTCAACTTTGACCTCTGTGAACTTGAAAGGTGGGTCAAATCAACAAGAGGCCCAAGGGCCTGGCGCTCAGCTGAATTGTTGCTGCGTTGTTCGTATATATTACATTACTCGTCAAACTCTACTAAACTAAGGACTCAAAGCCTAAGGATATTAGCTTCTGGATGTGTAACAGTGAATTACGGTAGACTGGCGCAATCTACTTCAAGCAAGCTCCACCCTTGCAATGTGTGCGCAAACAGATAACCTAACCTATATTGGACCATCAATTCTACACACAGCAACATGATTCATCCTCAGCTGTTACCATGATGATGATGATGATGATCCTTTTCGCAAATTGGTCGTCTTCTGTCTTTCTTCCATACTTCAGTGCCACCGGATGTAGTCTGCCCTTGTGGAGGGATCCTTTCAGCACCGGGACACAAGAATCCATGCGAATTGAATCACATGGAGAGACTAGCCCAATCACCCGCTTTTGGCTGGGTAGAAATGGGTAAATCTCGCAGACTGGACCTTAAACTCTACTGCCGACGTGTGAGGTCGGTCAGACAGATGAGTAAGTGGGGTCCACCTAATGCAGACGGCACCAGTTTCCCTAACTAAAAGGGTAACATTAACAAAATGCTCTACCCAACTCTATTATTGCCTAAAGGCCTGTGTACACTAGTAAAATATTAGCAACATTTTTACATTTCCAGTTGCAACAAATGTTGCAAAAATGTTGCGTAGTGTGTACAGAGCAAAACGCGTCTTACAACATGTTGTAAAATTGTTGCAAATTAAATGCAATGCAATTCTTTGTTGCATGTTGTAAAAATGTTGCAAACTCTTCAGCCAATCAGAAATAGGATTTGCGTCATGTGATCTACCGGAGTTCATGTGACTTGAACAAGAAGCAGGTATAGCAACTCTCAAGTGAGTGTCTTGCTTCGTAGAGTGATGAAACCTTTTCTAGAAGTTTTTGTATGACGGCTTGTCAGTCAGCCGCAACTCCTTTAGGCTGCGTATCCATAGGCTGTTCCGTGCCCTGCACAACATTCCCTTTTTACCGCCTGGCGCGCCACACGGACAATGAACCTTCGTTGGTGTTATTGATCGTTCCCATAGGTTATGCCGTGTCACATTGCGGGCATATATGCACTGTGGATTGGGAATATAGGCCCATATTGGGATTGAACATGTCCATTCTTTTGCGAGTGAACAACACGGAAGCAATGTCTGAGGTGAAATTAATTCAAGAGGTTCATCAACGGGAACTACTCTCGGGACCCCGAAACTGATGATTATCATAACAAGCACGAACCTGTAATTTGTTGCTTAAAAGTCAGGTTTTATATACATGTACATGTCAATTTGATGTTGCAAGTGAAAATACAAGTTACTTGTATTTTCATTTTCAATATTCATAAGAAATTGTCTTCTGAAATAATGACAGCGTGCGGATAAACGCGATTGACCGCTGCGAAATGAGGACTACAAAGGCCTACATGACCAAAAAGGAATATCCAATGGAGACTCTGAGGGCATAGTGCCAGGTCACAAGGCTGTTACGCCATAACGCCACACTACACAAGGACATACCCTATGGATACGCGGCCTTAACAGGCAGTGGTATGCCCCATCATCCACCCTCATTTTGATCCAGGGCCTGGTCCATATTCTCTTTGGTTATTTCGCCGCCTCTTCCGTCTCCCAACAATGACAGCTAAAATTGCTGCAGAAGCACTCAAAACACATCTTCTCTCCTTGGAATCATCCATTTTCCCTCCAAAATACCTATTTCCCTTTGTTCCCACTAAAAAGTTTGCAACAATTTACCAACATGTTGTAAAAATGTTGCTAATTTGTTGCAATTTTGTTGCTAGTGAACACAGGGCCTTGAAGGGCTTGTTGCAAAATTGTTGTAAAAATGTTGTAAAAATGTTGTAAAAATGTTGGTAAAATGTTGGTAAAATGTTGCTAATATTTTACTAGTGTACACCCTGCTTAAGTCAAGTGAAACTCTTAACAAACCTTAGCAGAATGCCACCATTGAAATGTTGATAATAATGATAGCAAGTAAAAACTTTAAACAGATAGACTTGATTTTTTTAACCAACTGCCACATGCGGTTTTCTTTATTTAGTAAATTTTGAGGTAAGTATTACAGAATGAAATACTTGAATACTAGAATTGCCTGGCTCTTCTGATGATTGCACTGGTGAACACCGAAGTCGATGGGATGTGCAAAGTCATAGCTCGATCCTCTCTCTTGGTCATCTTTGAGATGTGGTCACCAAAATATGTTCAAATGCAGCTGCAGATCATTCCTGTCCTGCAAAACATGATGAGGAGATAACATTTTAATTTTGATAGAATAGGTAAGCTAGCCAAGTTTTATATCAAATACAAGGCCAACAACAACTGATAAGGCGCTAGGGCCGAATGATCAAGGAAGTTCATTGATATGATTGGGAATACATTGTGATAAGAGTGATGAATCGGCCCCGTTTGAAGCATTGTGCTATGTACAGTGTGCAAGTGTCAGTGTGTATCATATCGCATTTATTGTTTGTTGACATTTCAAATCGCTGGAGTCGATCCTCAATTACACTGTTTATGTACATTGGCAACCTTACCCGATGATATCAGAACGATGTTTATTATTGTCTTGTTTATTCACATTAGTTCTGCTATGTGACAAGAGTTATTTGTTGAGAAATCCATGATTTAAAGCTGGACTTTGACATCGTTTCTCAGACCAACCAAGCTGCATTTCGCAGATCGTTTTTCAACGATCGTCGACGAACTATTTCAAATTAATCACATCCAATTAAACAATCCAAGCCTTCCCTAATGTCATCAACATGCAATAACACAAGCAGCCAAATATTATCGCCTATGAAATTGTGAATTTAATGAGAACTTACCTCTGAATTGACAGAACGCGATCTATTCCATAGCATGGTCTCCTTACGTCTGAACTGCGCAGACTCGAGACGTGACGTTCGCTGCACGTGTGATTGGACGTGGGATAACTCGCGCGAAATTTAAAATGCTCTTCTTGGGGGGTGCTCACTAAATTGCGCCAGTAACACCACCTGGTGAGAAATTCATGAACTATGCCTATTGATAATGAAAGAGAAAGCTTTGCTCTATAAAATTAGATTTGATTCATGATCCCCAACTGAGAAATCAGCTGCTGGAAAAGTTTTTGGAAAATTTCGCTCGGTGCCACCTAGTGGCCAAACCGCTCATCCTGCCGGACCCACATTTGGTCTATTCAGGAGTCCTGAAGGGTCTCAACGCCTCAGAGGGAAAATCTATCGCCTATCCGCCATAGTTTTGAAACGTGCCTGTTTAACGGACAGACAGACAGACAGACAGACAGACGGACACTCATTCTACCATTTACTCATATGAATAGCTCAGCTTTTCAGCTGAGCTAAAAACCCGTAAGATATGTGATGTATCCTTGCTAGGAGTACCTACCATGAAACTTTTATCAAAAACAAATCAGTAATAAGCGAGAAATCACACTTTTTGAGTTTTGAGTTTGGGCCCCCTGGTGGCCAAGTCAATAATCAGACCAAACCAAAATTCAGTGTAAAAGGTCAACTGACCTAGGGGGTCATTTGTTCAAAGTTTCAAGTTCATTACTGTTGCGGTTGAGAAACGTGCCATAGTTACACTCAAACAGCAAATTTACGCCATTTGACCTCTACGACCTTAAAAAGTAGGTCGAATCCGAAAAATCGTGCAACATCTGAGGTAACCTTGCTAGGGGTCCCTGCCATAAAAATTTCATCAAAAACAATTTGCTAATAAACAGGCTATTGCACTTCTTACTTTTTCTGTTTTGGCCCCCTGGTGGCAAAGTCAAGAATCAGATCAGGCTGAAATTCAGCACCAGAGGTTATCTGATATAAGGGGTTATATGTACCAAGTTTCAAGCTCATAGCTTTGGTGGTTGAGAAACGTGCCATAGTTACACTCAAACGGCCAATTCACGCCATTTGACCTCTGCGACCTTGAAAAGTAGATCAAATTAAAAACCCGTAAGATATAAGATGTATCCTTGCTATGAGTACCTACCACAAAAGTTTTATCAAAAACAAGTCACTAATAAGCGAGATATCACACTTTTTAGATATCCACATTTGGGCCCCTGGTGGCCAAGTAGAGAATCAGATCGGACAGAAATTTAGTGTCACGGGTCATCTGACCTAGGGGGTCATGTGTACAAAGTTTTAAGTACATAGGCCTAGCGGTTAAAAAACGTGCCACTGTTTTTGAACTAGGATACGACGGACGACGACGACGACGACGGACGACGGACACTGCGGTGTTGTATAGACTCCCCTACGGTGAGCCAAAAAGGTCGCCGCCATTTTCTTGATGATAGTTCTCCGGGAAATTTAAAGCGGGGTCATCCGGGGTCAAACAACAGTTTTGCTCACTACCGCCAACTGGTGATATAAATCGACACTAATCTATTTTATATCAAAACTTCTGTATCATGAAGACCTTTTCAACTTTACTTCAAGCTTTTATCTGCTGGAATAGAGCGTCAAAAAATTGTTCTTTCATTTACGCATTTTGCCCCCTGGGGAGCTGAATTTGAGTCGAATCGCCCAATTTTTTTTCCGTAAGCAACATTTTCTGCGGTGTTTATAAGCAAGACTAGATTTGAAGTGCCTCGGTTGTATGATTACAAATTGCCCAACTTTGTCTACAGATGGCTAGATGGAAGGATGGCAGGATGGATGGAAGGAAGGACGGACACCAATCGAATAGCTATTTGACTAGCTCCGCTGACTTTGTCAGCTGAGCTAAAAACGTTTTATTTAAATTCCTTCATTCACAGTCACCGCATGTCTCCTTTTAGGTCCAGGTAGTAAATCTTCACTAATTCTTTTCAGCATTGACCAGTGTTTATTCTCTGAATGATAAAGACAGTACAGTCAGGACCAGTCAACGACATTCACCACTTGACGCCTTAGATCCAGAGAGTAAATCGTCGTTTTCTTTTCAGCATTGACCTGCGGTAATCACCAGAATGATATCACAGTACAGCCAGGACCAGTCGAAGTGAGGCAAGGACAGAACGTCAGTCTGTGGTGTAAACTGAAATATGACCCTCATAAAAAAGTGCCGGTAATCTGGCATTCGCCGCCACATTTCCGAACAAGAACCAACGATTGTTCTTCTTTTGCAAAGGATAAATATGTCATATCATGTTCAGACACCAGATACCCTTTTAGGTATTATAATATGACAATAATGGATGTTCAATGGGCCGATAATGGGGAATATCGGTGTCTGTATACCGAACATATGGACATTGTGGATTTACAAGTTTTGGGTAAGTTATAATCAGGAGCTACACCAACATAAGGCATAAGGTCACTCTAATCGAAGAACTCATGAATTCGAAATAAAGTTGATTGCAAATGACTAGGATGCAAACGTGGTTCTTTTGGCGCCCATGACACTGAAACTAGTGAATGTGCTGGAGTCGTGGTTTATATTAAGGTGAACAAAAATGTACCATGATTGAAATAGCTATAGCCTCGGTAGCCAAGTCTGCTACAGTACATTGTACAGTGCGGCTCATATATATAAATACGAATACATACTTCAGACAAAATCTCTTGAAGTAATGCACCAGATACGGAGTTTTTCATTATTAAACTTTTTATTTCAAAGTCTTTTTAAAAATTTTCGCTAAAAATACAGACAAAAATATTCCGAAAGACGATTTTGCACTCAGTGTTGATGCGAACCATGTGCTTCCACTTCAACTTTGTAAGCTGATTTTCTCTTTTCTGTTTTCAGTTCCGGTAACAGATGTGACACTAAAAAAAGTCGTCAAAAGCATTGCTGCAGAGCACCAGCGCATGCATGAGTACTTTACTTGCACAACAAACTGTGCATTTCCGGCACCCAAGATTTCATGGCTTGTAAATGACGTAAGTAGAGCAATATCAGAGGACGATTTTAGAAGATCTACGCCAATTGAACCGATTTATTGATCTTTGGTATTGATAAGACAACTAGGGCATGTAGGGGGACTATAGGCAGGAGCAGAGGGGCTTGATTTGCCATCATCAGGGGACTACTATACAAAGTAAGGGCCCTGTGTCATGTCCGATTCAGCACTAACATTCCTCGTACAAGCGTGAATCACTACGACATACTGCGATATGTGAAAGACCCCTATTAGCGACTTTGTACAACTTTATTTTGCCTGCTTAGCTGCTGCCTATATTCTCTTTTTAAGATGAAGTCAGTGACAGTGGTTCCTCGAGCAATAAAGCTATACTGTGCATTTTTTTAATGAGCCTTTTATTCAATAATAAAATCATGATTTAATTTTTTTTATGGGGACACCCCTGGCACTGGGGAATGCTGTCAAGAGAGTTGCCCTGGTTATCTGGAAAAAACTGAGTGTCGTAGATATAAAAGGAAACTACCTTTTGGTACCAGTGCAGTATTCCAAATAGAGCGGGGTATCTATGGAATGTCAAAAGGGAATTTATTCAGGACATTTTGAGAAATATGTTCAGGACATGAAATATGTATGCAGAACATGCGAAATATATGCAGAACATGAGAAGTGCATGCAGGACTTGAGATATTTATATCCAGGACAAGAAATGCAGGACATCAAAATTGTATGCAGGAGATGAAAAATGTATGCAGGACGATCTCAATCATGCATGCAGGACATAAAATGAAAATGATAGGCACTATTGTCCTGACCATTTGTCATGTTCTGAATATGAATATAAATGAAATGGCCAGGGCCATTGTGCTCACCTCATGTGGAGGAAAGATGAATAAAGAGCATGGTATTGTGTCATGTAGTGTTAGGTTTGATGTAGGTCCAAGCAATTACAATTTCCCCAAAATGGCCAATTTACAGTACATTCGACCTATGTGACCTTGAAAACTAGGTCAAATCAAAGAAGACCGGGGTGACTCATTGAATGGTTGTTAGAATTAGATGTACCTATGATATAAAATTGGTGCCAATCGGGCAAGTCATTACTAGAAATAATGGCATTTTGAAGAATTTAGGATTTGGCCCCCTCCCTGGAGGCCAAACGGCAAATCAGATCGCACCAAACTTCGGTACCTGCGATCACCTGACCAAGGGGTACATGTGTACTTAATTTGTGATCAATAGTCATTGCAGTTAAGAAACGTGCCATAGTTACGGCCTGACGGCGAATTTACGCCATTTGACCTCTGTGACCTTGACAAGAAGGTCAAATTAAAAACCTGTGTGACATATACTGTATGGTGGTTAGATGTACCCATGATATCAAATTGGTGGCAATCGGGCAAGAAGTTAAGGAATAATCACATTTTTAAGGTTTTTGGATTTTGCCACCTGGTGGTCAAGTGGTGAATCATATTGGACCAAACTTCGATCCCTGAGATCACCTGACTAAGGGGTAAATGTGTACCAAATTTGGGATCAATAGTCATTGCAATTTAGAAACGTGCCATCGTTACATCCTAATGGCCAATTTACACCATTTGACCTCTGTGACCTTGAAAAGGAGGTCAAATCAAAAACCCGGAGGATATATGATGCACGTTTGCTAGAAGTACCTACCATATTTTTTTCAAAATTTCCCAACTACTATTAAGGGAGATATTGCATATTTTCACTTTTAACGTTTGGCCCCCTGGTGGCCAAACCATGAAACGAATCGGACCGAAACTTGGTCTCCAAGGTGTCATTACATAAGGGTACATGTGTACCAAGTTTCAACTCAATAGCTCTAACAGTTACAAAACGTGCCCTGCTAACGGACGACGGACGACGACGACGACGGACGACGGACGCCACGGTATGGGATAAGCTCACCTCTGCTAAGAGGTGAGCTAAAAATGAATAGACTTAGACTGGAGATCGTTGCATTTGTTTACTTCTACCCACAACATTTGTCATGTTCTGAACATATTTCACATCCTGCATATACTTTTTATCTCCTGCTTATATGTTAATGTTCTGCATTGATTTTCGTGCCCTAGATAAGAATATTTCACGTCCTGCATACACTTCTGTTGTTCTGCATATATTTCTTATGTCATGCATAGATTTTTCTTGTCCTGGATATAAATATTTTACGTCCTGCATACACTTCTCATGTTCTGCATATATTTCTTATGTTCTGCATACATACTTATTTCATTTCCTGAACATATTTTTCAAAATGTCCTGAATAAATTCACTTTTGGCATTCCATAGGTATCCTTGATATTGTGGTGTCCGCTAAAGGGAGGTTCCACTGAAGTGTGACATTGTATCAGTGATTAAGATGAAACAGACACTTGAGCTTTACCATTTCCATACGTATTTTCCAGCAATCGTTTAATGCCAACGCAAGGGTAACAGAATATGGCTGCTCAGGGGCCAAGGACGGCCAGAAACGGACCGAGAGCAGTGTGAAAGTTATGAGCACAGACATGGATAAGGAGAGTACAGAATATATCATTACGTGTACGGCAGAAAACATTTTTGGAGTGCCAACTGTTATAAAGGCAATGGCTGTCAATAATGATGGTAAGCATCTTACAATTGTCATAAGTTATCATATAAACCTAACGTTGTTTATTTTTGTGATATCCTTCGATCTTTATTTCACTTCTTTCAGGTTAGTGGAAACACTAATCATGGTGAATGTATAAAAATTGAAAGAACTTGTTGGAGGAATGAGTTGCTATTGATACTGATTGATATTGGGGTTGTATCCTTGGAGAAGATTCTGCTATCACAAGAAAAACACGGTGAAGAAGTGTCCTAGGATAGGATGTCCGGGGAAAAAGGGATTTTATTATGGTTGAAGCTGTTGACGGTCATGGCCTCTATATAACCTACCATAATTCGTCAGAATACAATAGGGTCGGTCACTTTTTCGAGGGGGACATTTTCTACTTCTGCACCGGCCTGCACATTAATTTTGATCATGATATACCAGCTATTGCAGCACTGGCCCAGCCACAGACATGATTGATCGTGTATGTAACGTGCTATCTTGGTCCTAATAGGCTTAATGGAAATGCATTGGAATTGCCAATAAAGTTGGTTTTTCGGGCGGGGTGTTAAAACATTGTCAACTCCCGTCTTCTGACACAGCTTCCTTATGTGTCAGGAGATTTACAGACAAAATTTAAATTGATTATATTCCTGACAGTCAGGCGAGCAACTGGTTAAATTTAAACTGGTAGTTGTCTACAGAATATTTGAGATACTCGCACAAGTTTGAGAGACGTTGATTTCGACCCGTTTCAACCAACAGGCAGAAAAAGTATTAAAAAACGCCCCCAATTGCCAAATTAGTAAAACTCTAAACTATGTTTTCGAAAACAGTTTCTTTGTATCTGTAGCTAGACTTGCCAAAGCAAATTGCTTTTTCAGTACCTCTCCAAATGTGGACTTGACATTTAAATGCATGACTCAAATTATGACCTCTTATTAAAAGCTAATTAACTCGATTCTAATCGGTCAAAATTGATATTTCTTTTTGCAATTGGGAAGGTAAAGGTTGGAACTAAAACATACATTGAAATAAATAGATACCCTTTTGTGAATAAGATGTTATAGACATTCTTGTTGGAAGCGCAAACTTGATGTGTCATAGGTGAACCCGAGCCTTAAAGTGATACTATGATGTGATTTACAACTTTGCGGAAATACGTGCGTTTTTAATTGTTGATCACAAATGTAAAGCTCAAATTTTCCATTTTTGATTAGATTTATTATAAAATCGCTAAATGTAAACCACCGCGACCGCGAAAATGTTCATGTTGTGACGTCATCAACGAAAACGGCATCGAAGCGAGCCGTCCGGGCGGGATTAAACCATCAATTCTAGAAAATGTGCATTTCGATTCGAAAACCTTACCGATTTATGAGAAAGTGACGTAGTCATTTGTCAAAAACAGCTAAAACATTATATGGTGAAATTTGACACGAGTTACCTTTTAACAATTGTAGCAGAAAAGCCTGGCCAGAGCGATAAGGACGTCTTAAACTGAGGACCAACACAATGTCACAACAATGTCACAACCAGGACAATACTTATGGTCGATAATAGTCTCAGGACTATTGCGACGCTAGGACCTTTTTAGCTACAACACCATCTCTGGTGTTCCCTTTTCCAATACCAGGAGATGTGATATTATGAGTCTTGAGAATTGAACAATCTGACCATGGCAAACCACAAAAGACAAACTCTGGTTCTCTTTTAAATCATTTAATTTCTCTTCAGACTATCAACAGGCATAAAATACATCGGTTACAGATTCTACAGTGGCGCAAGCATTCAATCAAGGGTTTTATACCAGTTTGGTAAAAAGACTGTGACTATTTCCCCCAATAATTCCCAAAAGTTACAACAGGTGATTTATGGCTGGATACAACCTCACGTCGATATCCTCCCCATTTATCAAGCGATAGAGTAAATCTAATAGCTCTTGTAAGAAGGCAATCAAATCCTCCAATTCAAGAAAGGTGCCAATTACTACAATATCATCTGCATATATATGCACACTAGGTGCCTCCAATGGCACAAACTGCTGCGGCATTGTTATATATAGAATGCTAGGATGATAAATGAAATATGGGTTGCACTTAGTTACTCTAGGTCAAAACACTTAGTTACTCTAAGTCAAAATATCAACTTGAAAATGGCAAATTCTGCCACCTACCTGTTAGCCAGAAACAGTAGCAAAGCACTAAGATCAGGCTTGCATCTACCAATGTAGTGCGCACTGGTGCTTGCACAGCAGATTTACTTTGGTAAAATAAATCTTGCTAAAAATACGGTTGTCTCTTTTAGAGCTGTTAATTAGGCCATGTGTTCAGGCAATCTGAGGCTAACCAGGCTAATCAGGGTTTTATACAGCATCCACGGGGGTCACCCACGGGCTACAGACCATCGAAATGCTAACCAAAACAAACACGTTTTGAAACATGTGCAAACTTCAGGCACAAAATACAACTAATTCCCCCAAGTCACTGTGGTGATATTTGAATCTCCCGCCAATTTGTAACTGAGTTCATGTCACGCATGCGCAGAAGCTATGTAAACACTTCCGGAAAAGATGGAGTCGTAAATAAAGTAATTCATTTCATTTATTATGGAAATCAATCGTCATCTCCTTCAATCGAGCATCTCACGATAAAAGCAACACGACAAAATGGCGACGAGGATTCGAACTTTCCATGCAGGCCGTAGTGAAGCCGGTGAAATAAATGTATAGACTGTGAAAACCCCGTTTTGAACGAGTCGGTAAGCCGTTCAGAAACGTGCAAACCCCACACTGCCCACAGTGCATTTGACTGTACATGACTGTACATCCACGTAGTGCATTGAGACTGCATCATCGTTCGTGAACTGAAGCATGTCGATATCAGTAGGAGGCCTGCCCACGGTGGCGGAGTTCAGCACTGTTGGGGAGCCTGAGGCTTTGGCCCCTAAGTGGGACCGCTGGGTCAAGGATTTCAAGCTCTACCTCGGTGCCGCCGGTGTCACAGATGCCGTACAGAAGAAGGCCCTCTTCCTACATGTGGCCGGTGCAGGGGTACGGGACATCTTCTACACAAAGCCTGCCGCTGACCAGGGGGAGGATAAGGACTACGATATGGCCGTTAAATGCATGTCGGATCATTTCCAGCTGAAGAAGAACGCGCCTATGTCCAGGCAGAAGTTTTACTCCACCAATCCAAAAGGGGGAGAGAACATTGATAGTTTCACAACAAGACTGAAAACACTTGTTAAAGACTGTGAATTCGGAGACGATGAATCTTTGAATCAGGTCAGGGACCGTGTGATGTTGTTCATAAAGAACAAATCACTGAAATCGAAGCTGTATCGGGAGGACAAGCTGACGTTGGAGAAGTTAGTAGAAATCGTGCGCTCCTACCACGACAAGGAGGCGCTTACCCTAGACTCCGGTACGACAACCAGCAGCAACGCAAACTTCGTTCAACGCAAGTCCGAGTCAAAGCCCAAATGTTATCGTTGTGACCTTCCGGGCCATCTGGCTAAGGATTGTCGGCGCTCGAAAGATCATGTATGCACGAAATGCAACAAGAAAGGTCATTTCGAGGCTTGTTGCCATTCGAAATCGTCAGGCACAACAACAGTGCCTGCCCAGTCCAACCGCGGACGTGGGGGTCATCGTGGCCGTGGACGAGGCCGCGGTGGCAAAACGCGTCATTCAGTTCATGCAGTGGACACCAATAGCACTGCCGATGATAACAAACACCTCGCTGGTGCCACTTCATCGAGTGACGACGATGAATACTATGTGTTCCATGCCAGCGACAATCGTGTGGAGACATTCAGCGTCAAAATACATCAGTCGGACATTCCTGTGGTAATAGATTCCGGTGCATCGTGCAACCTAATGGCTGAGTCGACCTTCAAGAAGATCAAGAGAGACAGTGAAGAAGACAGACGAACAGTGCCGTCACTCAGAGGATGTGACACCAAGGTTTACACATATGGCTCAACAGAACCACTGGCTATTCTAGGTAAAACCGCACTAAGAATAGAAGTTGCGGAGACAGGCAGCACTGCCTATGTCGAATTCTATGTAGTACCAGCCAGCCACCAGCCAGTATTGCTCAGCCGATCTGTATGTGTATCACTTGGTATCCTCAGGGTGGGACCTCCATCAAGTCCCAGGCACAGTGCACATTGTAATGATAACGATATTCTATCTAGGCTAAGGTGCAAGTACCCCTCGGTGTTTAAGGGCCTAGGTAAACTGAAGAATTACCAGTTGAAGTTTCATATTGATCCAGATGTGAAACCGTCTGTGCAGCACAGACGCATTCCTTTCAATCTGAGAGACAAGGTAACTCAGAAACTAGATGAGTTGCTGAAGTTGGATGTCATTGAACCAGTAACTGGTCCAACTTCATGGGTGAATCCATTAGTGTCGGTCTTGAAGCCTAATGGTGACCTACGTCTATGCTTGGATATGAGAAGGGCCAACACCGCAATAAGAAGGGAGAAACACCCCGTGCCTACGGTTGAAGAAAGTTTGTCTGAAATATCAGGGGCCAAAGTTTTCTGTAAACTAGATTTGAACAGTGCATTTCACCAAGTGGAGTTGCACCCTGACAGCAGGGGCATTACCACTTTTTCAGGCCCAAGCTCGCTGTACAGATACAAGAGGTTGATTTTTGGGGCCAACATGGCCACAGAAAAGTTTCAACAGTTGATAGCACAGGTGTTGAAGGGTTGTCCGGGAGCCCACAACATACACGACGACATCAGAGTTGTCGCAGATGACTATGCGCAGTTGTTTGAGAGAGTTGAGTTGGTGATTCAGCGTTTGGCTGAACATGGGTTGACATTGAATTTTCCAAAGTGTGCTGTTGGTGAGTCCATGGACTTCATGGGCCATGTCATGACTAGCAAGGGTTTGAAAGTAAGTGAGCAGAAAGTGTCTGCCATAGTGAAGGCTCCAAAGCCTGAGACCAAAGCTGAACTCAGAAGTTTTCTTGGTCTTGCTCAATTCTGCTCGAGATACATGAGAAATTTCTCTGTAATCACTGCTCCACTGTGGGAGCTTACTGGTTGTACAGCAGAGTGGAAATGGACATCAGTGCATGACAAAGCATTCAAAGAGACTAAAGATTGTCTAGTTTCAGCACCTTGCATGGCTTACTTCAAGCCAGGGGCTAAAACAAGAGTAGTAACGGATGCGGCACCCGTGGGTTTAGGGGCCATTCTCGAACAGCTTCAGCCTGATGGCCACTTCCATCCTGTTCATTACCTGAGCAGGAAGTTGTCTGATTGTGAAAGTAGGTACTCACAATTTGAGAGAGAAGCCCTTGGTGTAAAATGGGCCTGCTCCAAGCTTGCGTTGTATCTCACAGGATCTTCCTTTGAAATCCTCACCGACCACAAACCTCTACTGAAAGTGTTGGCGCCTAACTCCACACCACCTTCTGCTAGGATAGAACGTTGGCTACTTTACCTCCAACAGTTTAATTACACTATAAAGCACATAAAGGGGAGAGACAACTATGCTGATCCACTTAGCAGGTTACCCATTGAGGATAGTGTTGATGTAGTTAGTGATGAGGCCAGAAGCGAAGACTTCGCGTTCTCTGTAGTAACTGAGAGTCTTCCTGGTGCCATGGGCATAAAGGAAATCGAGACTGAAAGTCTGAAAGACCCAGGTTTGAAATTGGTAGAGAGGGCTATTTTTACTGAAGACTGGCATGAGTTGAAACATGATCCCATCTACCACATCAGGGATGATTTCTGGGCATATGGTCATGTGATAATGAGGGGTAGAAAAATCTTCATCCCAGAGAGTCTACGCCCCAAAGTTATCAAACTAGGCCATAGTGGGCATCAAGGCATGGTGAGAATGAAGAATAGGCTAAGAGAAAGAGTGTGGTGGCCAGGAATGGATAAGGATGTAGAAACATGTGTAAAACACTGCCATTTGTGCCAACTGGTGGGTTCAAGGCCCAGGCCGGTGCCAATCAGGCCTACTGCACTGCCTGAGGGCCCATGGTTTGACATAGCCATAGATCTGTTAGATATCTCCAATGGAGACCATTTGCTTGTAATCACTGATTATTATAGTCGATGGCCTGAGATTGTGTTTCTGAAGAAGACAGATGCCACACGTGTGATCAGAGCTCTAGAATCGGTTTTCCTCACCCATGGAATTCCTTATTCAGTACGGTCAGACAATGGACCGCCTTTCAAATCACGTGAATTTGAAGCTTTCTTAGACTACCTAGACATTGATCACAGGTGCAGCATACCTTACTTGCCTCAGAGCAATGGGAACGTCGAACGTGCAAATGAGACTTTGTTGAAAATCATTCGAATAGCGAAGCTTGAAGGGAAAGATTGGCGTAAAGAGGTTGAGAAATTCCTGTTTGACTATAGGACGACGCCACATACACAGACGGGTGTATCTCCAGCCAGAGCACTAATGGGTAGAGAGTTGAAATGTAGACTTCCAAAACTGAGGGTTGAGCCAAATAGAGAGGTTACTGAATCAGATTGGCAAGCAAAGTTTAGGGAGCGTGATGCAATCTCCAAACTTAGGCAGAAACAGTATGCGGACAGCCGTAGAAATGCTGAAATTTCTGAGTTGAAACCTGGTGACAAAGTGTTGCTCTTAGAAAATTTCCGTAAGAACAAGCTGATGCCTAATTATGAGGTTGAACCATATGAGATTGTTGAGAGAGTGAGCGGTGCTGTTTTGCTCAAGAATTCAAAAGGTGTAAAATTGAGAGCATTGAACCATGTCAAGAAGTATCACTCAAGCATGTCTGAATCCAGTGTAACAGTGGACACAACTTCTGAGAGTTCTCAAATTCAATCTGGGGAATCTCCTAGAGATTCAAACATCACTGGTGAAGTTAGAGTACAGGAGCGGCCTGAAGTCTCTGAGACTCAGAGCAGCCCTGAGCTGGTTTTGCATGAACCAGATTTGTCTCCTGTTGAGACAACAGTTGTCACAACCACTGAAACTGTGGACACTTCTGAGATCCCAGTTGCACCTCCTGAAAACTCTCAGACAGTTGAGCCTGTTGAACCAGTGAGAAGGTCAACTAGGGTCAGGACTACACATAGTCGATGGAAGGATTATGTGGAGAAGTAATTTCTTACAACTTGTAGATTTTTCTGCATTTTTGGTCATGATTGTGATTTTAAGAGACAGTACTGTAAGGTTAACCAAGTTTTCAGGACATGTTTTTCCTGTGTGTTTTTTTTTTTTTTTTTTTTTTTTGTAAACTGTATGTTCTAAGCAAGTGTGTTTGGTCAAAACCTAAATTTGAATATTGATTATTCCAGTTATAGTCAGTTTCTGTTAGTAATTTTGGGACAATTTCAATATGCCTAGTCGGTGTTTGTGAAGACAAAGTTTGCCTTGTCTTCAGGTGTTTTGTTTTCAAATATTTTCCAGTTGAAAAGTTTATAAGAGAGATGAGTTAAAACTTGTCCAGTTTTATACTAAGCTTGGGGGATGTGGTGATATTTGAATCTCCCGCCAATTTGTAACTGAGTTCATGTCACGCATGCGCAGAAGCTATGTAAACACTTCCGGAAAAGATGGAGTCGTAAATAAAGTAATTCATTTCATTTATTATGGAAATCAATCGTCATCTCCTTCAATCGAGCATCTCACGATAAAAGCAACACGACAGTCACAACTTTGAAAATAACACCAAAAGATTCTATAGATATTCTTAAACTAAATGGTACCTTTGAAATTACTTTCATACACATATTTACCTGAATTAAACTACTTTGAAAAGTTGCAATCTGAAAGTTCACCGCTCACTCATCAAAACAATACATAAGTCTGACGTCATCCAACATGGAGGACAGTTCACAAAAAATCACAAATCGCAGCATAAAAATGGTGAAATACAAGCGTTCACCTACTTGTCAACTTACCAGGAGGCTCTCAATCACTAGATTCCCCAAGGACAAATGTATCCCTAAAGTTTGAAGGTCCAACTTAGCACAGTTTTGATAAAAATGGCCTTCAAACACGAAAATTTGATCCAGTAAAATTGATACGGTTGCATCTAAATTCCAACCTGGAAAACAGGTACTTGTTACACAGCGGGTGTATGTAAAATATGAACCCAGGAGTTGTCCCCAGATGAAACGAAAGGTGAAAAGCTAATATTGTTACACAATGATACATGTACATGGCTTTACTCCCTAATACTGGGTATAGATGGCGGGGTATAGAGGTCGGTATTAGATACACAGCTTCAGTCATTTCGGGAATCCCCTATGGTCGTGATAGTAGGCCTAAAAGACTTGCCAAAGCAAATTGCTTTTTCAATACCTCTCCAAATATGGACTTCGACAGTTAAAAGCATACTCGCGTCTAATTGATAGGTCCGGATCTAGATAGTAAATCTTCATTAATTCTTTTACATTATTGACCAGTGTTTATTCCCTGAACGATAAGACAGTACAGTCAGGACCAGTCAACGACATTCACCACTTGACGCCTTAGATCCAGAGAGTAAATCTTTGTTTTCTTTTCAGCATTGACCAGTGCTAATTACCAGAATGATATCACAGTACAGCCAGGACCAGTCGAAGTGAAGCAAGGACAGAACGTCAGTCTGTGGTGTAAACTGAAATATGACCCTAAACGAGTGATGCCGGTTGACTGGCAGTCGCCCCCATCTTTCAAAACAAGAACTCACGATTGTGATTGTTATGGTAATTCGAACGATAAATATGCCATGTCATGTTCCAACCCTAATGACCATTTTGGGTTTTATAATATGACAATAATTGATGTCCAATGGGCCGATAATGGGAAATATCGGTGTGCATATCTCAACCATATGGACATTGTGGATTTACAAGTTTTGGGTAAGTTATAATCAGGAGCTACACCAACATAAGGCATAAGGGCACTCTAATCTAAGAACTTATGAATTAGAGAATAATGTTGATTGCAAATGACTTGGGTGCAAGAGTGGTTCTTTTGGCCACCATGACACTAAAACTAGTGAAAGTGCTCAAGTCGTGATTTATATTAAGGTGTACAAAAATGTATCATGATTGAAGTAGCTATAGCCCCTGTCAGCTACAGTACATTGTACAGTGTGGCTCATATAAATACGAATACATACTTCAGACGAAATCTCGTGAACTAATGCACCATGCTCAGACTGCGCAATTTTTTTTAGTTTTTTTTCTAATCGTACATTGATTATGGCAGAAATGAGTGTGCATTGGTTTTTCACCATGTAACATTTTTCATTTCAAAGTCTTTTTCAAAAATTCTCGCTAAAGTTACAGACAAAAATATTCCGAAATATGATTTCGCCCTCAGTGTTGATGCGAACCATGTGCTTCCACTTCAACTTTGTAGGCTGATTTTCTCTTGTCTGTTTTCAGTTCCGGTAACATATATGACACTAGAAAAAAATATCAAAAGCTCTGCTGCAGAGCCCCAGCGCTTGCATGAGTACTTTACCTGCACAACAAACTGTGCATTTCCAGCACCCAATATTTCATGGCTTGTAAATGACGTAAGTAGAGCAATATCAGAGGACGATGTCTTGACTTTAGCAGGTCTACCTCAATTGAAACGATGTATTGATATTTGGTTTGAGGAGACTGCTAGGGGGACTATTGGCAGGAGAGGGGCTAAATTGGCCATCTTCAGGGGACTACTATACACTGTAAGGGCCCTGGATGATCATTTCGAATTCAGCACTAAGTATATTCCTCGTGCAAGCGTGAATCATTACGACGTAATGTGAGATGTGAAATAGTGACCTTGTCTAACTTTATCTTGCCTGCCTAGCTGTTGCCTATATTGCCCTTTTCAGATGAAGTCAGTGACAGTGGTTACTCGAGCAATAAAGCTACTGTGCAGTTTTCAAATTACTCTTGTTCAATAATAAAATCATAATGAAATACTTCTTTGTTAGGACCCTTGGCACTAGAAAATGCTGTCTCTAATTGAGAGAGTTACACTGATTATCTGGCAAAAAAGGGCTGTACATTTAAAAGGAAACGACCGTTTGCTACCAGTGCAGTATTTTAAATAGAGAGGATGTCCTTGAGTGGTGTCCGCTAAAGGGAGGTTCCACAGTAGTATAAGAGATTAAGATGAAATAGACCTTTAGCTTTACCATTACCATACGTATTTTCCAGCAACTCTTTAACGGCATACCGACGGTCAAAGAGTTAGACTGCTCTGGGGCCAAGGACGGCCAGAAACAGACTATGAGCACAGTGTTAGTAAGGAGCACAGACACTGATAAGGAGAGAACAGAATATAACATTACGTGTACGGCAGAAAACGTTGTTGGAGAGCCAAATGTTTATGCAATGACTTTCATTAATGATGGTAAGCATCTTACAATTGTTGACGTTATCATATAGCGTTGTTTATTTTTCGAGACCTCCTGCAATGTTTATTTCAGTTCTGTCAGGTCAGTTAAAATAATAATCATGGTGAATGTCTAAAAATGATAATAACTTGATTTCAGAAACAGAATCCAAGTTTTCCTATACTGGTTCCCTACCACTATTTTTTAAAATGCCATGTTCAACATGTTCAATGTTCAGACCACTTCTAAGAAAGAAATCATTGTTTAATAGGTGAAATATCCTGAAAGTATCATGAAAGCTTTATTAGCCAAGAAAGATTAAAAACATTTTATACCTCTTTTTAGTTTCGCTTGCCGGATCAAATAGCTATTTGAAGGTTAAACGTAAATCAATTCAAATTTTCCTCACCAGGGGCAAGAATCATAAATACATAGAAGGCATATGTCGCTTTATCGATCATACCTCATTATGTGGGCCAATCACGTCGCGTCATTCGCCGTCACGTGCCATGCGATACATTTACTATTCTATGGCAGTATTCTACTGATGACGTCATCGATGACGCGTTATGTTGCTTGCCACCCAGGTGCCGTCTCGACTTAAATTATAATGCGCCGTTCTTATCAAAACGGGTAAAGCCTCGTGAAATAATGTATTTACCGGACAACTATTTTTGACTATTCTATGGGTTGACGTGCAATATTTATATATCATTCAACAGATGGAAGCTTGAAATAAAGTCTATGCAGTTTGCATGCATAAAGGTTTGATATACAAATTTTGTTGATGAGGTTTACACCACCGGTTCGGCAGTCCCAGTGTCTTTATAATATTTGAAAGACTCTGGCAGTACTAAGCAAAAATGTTTATGCTGTTGCCATTTTGTTTGTTTTTTAATTCCATCGCCCGCTCTATCTGTTCCCTCGGCATCCCGTGCAATGCAATTAAACAGTCTAAGTTTATATTAGGCAATGATCATGGCAGTGTAATTATGTTACTGAACGATTCTGGTTATAAACGCACCGATGCACTCAGGCGTGACCCGCAAAGGGTGAGCAGAGAGAAGCTAGGTTCACCCTGGTTGTTTGTTTCAGACCACATATCCTCATTTCCCTATTCAACATTGAGATTTATCGAAATCCGTGGTTTGAACGAAAACTCGGAAAAGGTCGGAAGATTCTCCAACAAGTCATAAAACAACAGAGAAACCGTTTAGCCGAGGACCTGAATCTTACTGATTATATTGTAATCAAAATACTTATTAAATTCGTTATTACTAAGATAAATATCGATAAGATTGAAATTAGAATAATCTTATGAGAAAAATCCTGTCAGAATTTTTTTCCTAGCAAGAAATTATAAGAAAAACATTACACTGAAGGTAATTATCGGTAAGATATTAATTTGCTATAATTTATCAAGATTATCATTGAAAATAATTTTCCTAACAAGAAATTGGTAATTTCCATCGTACTATTTCTTCATTAAGAAAAATATCAGTAATTACTTGGTAAGATAAATATCTTAAATGCATTTGTTGCCGTACGCAGTGCACGTCAACTTAAAATTGTATTGATCTCCGCTGGTGTTACAACCCTGATCTGAGATGCAAAAGTTCCCTTATTTGAAATTCCACCATGTTGAGCATCACATGGTGTCATACTTATTTCTCGACTATGTATCTTATGAAAAGACGTATTGGTAGAATTGTAAACTCGTCTTGCAATTAAAAAAAGCTGAAAATGGTACAATTACATCAAAAGGTACACCATTCAATCCTGCTTGTACGTCTTCATCTCGTCTACGGAGTCAGGCATTTTTGCACCGAAATCGAATCTGTCCCAATAAGATGTCGATTTCAATCAGTGAGCCAATAAACATAGAAAGACGTCCAATTCTAAATTACCTGACAACAAGGTCCCATTGCTTAAAGAATAGGACCTTATTCTTACCATTTGCCCAAAGGAAGTGGCCTTTTATTAATTGCTCTTTTAGAACATCTGCAAAAGGAATACCCTTGATATTCACAATCGATATCCAAACGATCAATTTTTATTTGGAAGGCAATAGGCAATATTTAGAATTTTGTAAACCAAGGCCTTTTAGGGCATTACTTTGTTTATACCAATTAAATGTATTTGTAGAAAAAAACGGATCGTTAGCACCTACACGCACCATGCCTCGATGTGTGAGTTCAAATCTGAAACAGATACGTCGCATCGTGAAGTCTGTAGGATTGTTCATATCTCAAATTATGACCTCTTATTAAAAGCTAATTAACTCTATTCTAATTGGTCAAAATTGATATTTCTTTTTGCAAATGGGAAGGTAAAGGTTGGAACTAAAACATACATTGAAATAAATAGATACCCTTTTGTGAATGATATGTTAGAGAAATTCTTGTTGGAAGCGCACACTTGATGTGTCATAGGTGAACCCTAGCCTCAAGTTAGCCCACATATTATTTGTGACTTTCACAAACGCAAACGCCTGTCCCATTGTTCTACATCGTGATCAAGAGTTCGAACAATGGGATAGACGTTCACGTTGGCGTCTCGGGAGCTTTGCTCCCTAATACTGGGTATAGATGGCGGGGTAGAGATCGGTGTTAGATACACTGCTTCAGTCATTTCGGGAATCCCCTATGGTCGTGATAGTAGGCCTGAAAGACTTGCCAAAGATAGTAAATATTCATTACTTGTTTTACATTATTGACCGGTGTTTATTCCAGTACAGCCAGGACCAGTCAACATTCACCACTTGACGCCTTAGATCCAGAGAGTAAATCGTCGTTTTCTTTTCAGCATTGACCGGTGCTAATTACCAGAATGATATCACAGTACAGTCAGGACCAGTCAAAGTGAAGCAAGGACAGAACGTCAGTCTGTGGTGCAAACTGAAATACGACCGTGATAAAATAGTGCCAGTAAACTGGCAAACCCCGCCAGAATTCCAAACAAGAACCGACGATTGTTCTTCTTTTGCAAAGGATAAATATGCCATGTCATGTTCAGACGCCAGATACCCTTTTAGGTATTATAATATGACAATAATTGATGTCCAATGGGCCGATAATGGGGAATATCGGTGTATGTATACCAACCCTATGGACATTGTGGATTTACAAGTTTTGGGTAAGTTATAATCAGGAGCTACACAAACATAAGGCATACGAGCACCCTAATCTAGGAACTCACGAATTAGAAATAAAGTTGATTGCAAATGAATAGGATGCAAGAGTGGTTCTTTCGGCGCTTATGACACTGAAACTAGTGAAAGTGCTCAAGTCGTGATTTAAATTAAGGTTTACAAAAATGTACCATGATTGAAGCATCTATATCCCCGGTTGTTGAAGTAGCGGTAGCCAAGTCAGCTACAGTACACTGTACAGTGCGGCTCATATAAATACAAATACATACTTAATACGAAATCTCGTGACCTAATGCACCAGACTCAGGCTGCGCAATTTTTTTCAGTTTTTTTCTAATCGTACTTTGATTATGACAGAAATAAGTTTGCATGGATTTTTTATCATATAACTTTTTTAATTCAAACTCTTTGTTTAAATACTTGCTAAAATTACAGACAAAAATATTCCGAAACACTATTTCGCCCTCAGTGTTCATGAGAACCATGTGCTTCCACTTTGTAGGCTGATTTTCTCTTGTCAATTTCCAGTTCCGGTAACAGATGTGACACTAGAAAAAGTCGTCAAAAGCTATGCTGCGGAGCCCCAGCGCCTGAATGAGATCTTTACCTGCACAACAAACTGTGCATTTCCAGCACCCAAGATTTCATGGCTTGTAAATGACGTAAGTAGAGCAATATCAGAGGACGATGTCTTGATTTTAGAAGGTCTACACCAATTGGAACGATTTATTGATAATTGGTTTCAGGAGACTGCTAGGGGGACTATTGGCAGGAGAGGGGCTAAATTGGCCATCTTCAGGGGACTGCTATACACTGTAAGTGCTCTGGGTGATCATTTCGAATTCAGCACTAAGTATATTCCTCGTGCAAGCGTGAATCATTACGACGTAATGTGAGATGTGAAATAGTGACCTTGTGTAATTTTATCTTGCCTGCCTAGCTGCTGCCTATATTAAGATGAAGTCAGTAACAGTAGTTCCTCGAGCAATAAAGCTACTGTGCAGTTTTTGAATGACTCTTGTTCAATAATAAAATCATATACAAAATATTTCTTCATAAGGACCCCTTTGCACTAGGAAATGCTGTCTCTAATTGAGTGAGTTACACTGATTATCTGGAAAAATGTACTGTACCATTAAAAGGAAACGACATTTTGCTTCCAGTGCAGTATTTTATATAGAGAGGGTGTCCTTGATAGAGGGTTGTCCGCTAAAAGGGGGTTCCACTGTAGTGTAAGCGATTAAGATGAAATAGGCACTATAGCTTCACCATTGCCATATGTATTTTCCAGCAACACTTTAATGGCAAAACAACGGTCAGAGAGTTTGGCTGCTCAGGGGCCAGGGAGGGCCAGAAACAGACTATGAGCATGTTAGTAATGAGCACAGACATGGATAAGGAGAGTACAGAATATAACATTACGTGTACAGCAGAAAACGTTGTTGGAGAGCCAAATGTTTCAAAGGCAATGGCTGTCAATAATGATGGTAAGCATCTTACAATAGTTTTACGTTATAGCGTTGTTTATTTTTTGAGGCCTCCCGCAATGTTTATTTCGGTTCTGTCAGGCCAGTTGAAATAATAATCATGGTGAATGTCTAAAAATGATAATAACTTAATTTCAGAAACAGAATCCAAGTTTTCCTATACTGGTTCCCTACCACTATTTTTTAAAATGCCATGTTCAACATGTTCAATGTTCAGACCAATTCTAAGAAAGACATCATTGTTTGATAGGTGAGGTATCCTGAAAGTATCATGAAAGCTTTATTAACCAAGAAAAAGTTTTAAAATTGTAGACCTTTTTTAGTTTCGCTTGCCGGATCAAATAGCTATTTGAAGGTTAAACGTAAATCAACTCAATTTCTCCTCACCAGGGGCAAGAATCATAAATACATAGAAAGCATATGTCGCTTTATCATACCTCATTATGTGGGCCAATCACGTCGCGTCATTCGCCGACACGTGCCATGCGATAAATTTATTATTATATCATCACATGATGTCCTACTTATTTCTCGAATATGTATCTTATGAATAGACTTTGCCAATATTGTAAACTCGTCTGGCAATTAAAACAAGCTGAAATGGTGCACATTACATCAAAAGGTACACCATTCGATCCTGCGTGTGCGTTTTCATCATGTTGGAGTCATGCATGTTTGCACCCGAATCGAACCCGCCCCATTTAGATATCGATTTCAATCAGTGAGAAAATAAACATACAAAGGCGTGCAATTCTAAATTACCTGACAACGAAAACCCATGGCTTATAGGCCGCGTATCCGATAGAAAAGAGGACAGTATTCTTACCATTTGCCCGAATAAAGTGGCCTTTAATTAATTGTCCTTTTAGAACATCTGCAAAAGAAATACAAGTAAGATACACAATGAGAAAGTACTAATCATCGTCCTTTAGTTGTACAAAAACCATGAGTATATTGCAGCCTTTCGGACGAGGAAGTTTTTTGATTCAGGGAATTATCGCGCGAGGGCGCAAGTCTCATTTTGGTGCATGTATGATGTGGCACTCTTTTTGAAGCTTCAGGTGCACATAATATAGTGAACACAGAAGCGCCCCTGAGGACTGCTGCTGGCATATCATAATCAACTGAGGGTGTTTGAAACATGGCAGACGGTCGTTCAAATATGGTGAACGGGTGATTGTGTTTTCTCACAGAGCCGCTGGAGTTTTTATTCATGCATATCAGCTTCAATGATATTGATGTCTTAAATTGTTAATGACTTATTGTTCTTTCCAGTATTCCGGCTAGTAACTCCCAGTCCACCTCAGTCCATTATGGCTAAAGCTTTTTGGCCAACAGTGGCAACGGCACTATTTCTATTGCTTGTCACAGCAATCAGTATCTTCATTGCCGTGCGCGAAAGACATCGTCGACAGGTTAATAGAGTGAGTTTTCAGGTTATTTTTGTTGCAGCTTCTTGGCACTTTTCTTCACCATTTGCTGTTGCATAAACTGCTCAGTAGCTACCTTGTCGAGTTCATATTGAGTCATAATCATAAGAATATCACACCCGCTGTGAAAAGATCGCTTGAATGGGCACTTAAAGGGATACGGCGTTCATGGTTACTAGTAGTGGTGGGTCAGGGAAATTAAAATAAAGTTATATACACAATGCAGTACATGTAGTGCAGTCATCGTTCACGCATTTTTGCTGAAACTTTGCACATGTCTGTCTACACAACGACAATTTATCTTCAGTTCTACGATAAACGCGATTGTATATTTTGAAATTCACTTTTAAATTTCAAATTTTTAAGGAACTTTAAAGGAATAAAAGAAAACAGATATTAACTCTTATCTTTGCAAATAAACGTCCCGAAGTTGTTGCCACAATCAACATTTTATTTTCATTGCTGACCAGCTCGAGATTGAATTGCGATTTTTCTTAAATTCCTGCCAAGTCAGATAATAATGCTGCGGTCCAATCAGCATTAGAGAAAGCTGTGTAGCTTTCGGTTCACGGTGTAGCCTGGGGTCATCACTCTACTCTGACCATGTTAAACGATGTCCTGGCGTCGTAAGAAGTTATATTGCAGTGCTGGAGTATGAAGAGAAATATCGACCTGGTGACTTCGGAAGATTTGGTATTAACAGATTATTCCAAATTGTGAGTTAAAGAGATCCAAGCATGGCACAATTCTTTATTCAGACTAGGTGAATGTGGTAAAAATAGCTAAATTGGTGATTACTGTTTATGCAGCTCATTGGCTACATATTCATCTGAGGGGAACTCGAAACTGCTACCATGTATCCCGCTTATTCCCGCCTAGGTTTTAACTGGGCTGTTCAAAACTCCCCATTTCTATATGCATTTTGCTTTAGGTTTCATTTAATCACCGATTAAGGTTGTTAGTACAGTCTTAAAGACGATTTCACGGCGTAAAGCATACTTATAATGCGTACTTAGGATATCAGGCGTAGTATGTACTCCTTTAAAGAGGAAACTAGGTTAGTTGTAACGGTATTGGCGCCCAAAAGTTCAATGAGAGCGAAGGTTTCTTATGGCTATTTGAAAATACAGAGGTAATATTCCAAATTTGATATAGCGCAACTTTAAGCAAATAGGGATCGAGTGCTCAACTATTATTTTGATATATGATTACCCCAGCTATAGGCCTGTATTCCAAATTTAAGCTAAACTAACCTGGTAGTTTTACAGTCGAGATGGTTCAACGCAGGGAATCAACTCGATAAATGACAATTGAAATGCATTGAAGCTGAGGATGGTATTCAGCTCTCATGTGTCATATTACTATTTGGTCATCTCTACCGTCCAGGGCCCGGCTGTAAATCTCCGCTATCTGGTTTTGCGGCCGCTAAACCACGGTTGTCTTAACAGGCTGCCAATGTTGCTCCGTTAGGCTTAGCGGCCGCTATGCCACCGCTAAGTTAGCGGTACCTCAAGGGTTTTGTCAATGGGTGCTACTAAGTTTTAGCGGAACGCTAGGGTTCCGCTAAGTTTAGCGGTCCCCCTAACTTAGGCGGTTGCTTAATTAACTAGGCTTTGAACAACCGGGTTAAGGTTTCAGTTGACTCATTGGTGGAGAGAACCAAGTTGGGCATAGTGCTTTGTTCAAGAACATATAGATAAAACAGCTATGATCATTCCACATGTTTCAAAAGTCGAATCCGCGACCTCCTGATTGAGCACAGTGCTCTAACCTGAATATTGTCTGTGCTACCACTCACAGGTGTTGGTACATGTGAAGGAGTAAACAAATAAATAGCAGAATGGTTAATCTGATCCCAAAACTGTCATCTGCATGAAGACCTGTGTCAGCGAACAGTTATTCCCACTTCCCCTGGCTAATGATAAGGACATTTGCTTCATGTACTGTAACTCTATAGCCGGGCACGCTAGGTTATGCCATATACAAAGTCATTCACGGTAAGAGGGTTAACTCACCTCACTCTAAAGGCAGACATACGTTTCTGAAGACAAATTTAAACAAGCTATCTCACTGTAAAATGAGCAAATCTTACTGATTTCTGACTTCCTGAAGAACTTGGCTGAAGAACTTGACATGGTAGCTAATACACATCCAGGTTCCCCTCTCTCTCTAAGATGCAAAGTTTTCTCTTTCTCTTTGATCCACCCTCCTTATTTTTGCAAATCTTATGTGTTCGCCAATATTTGACAACTCAGACCACACATTATTGTCGTCGAGAGGAGAATAGTTAATTCAACAATTATTTTCAAATAGCTTTACTAGTTTCATGACGCTACTGGTCTATGAGAAAGGTATAATTTCCCTCGAAAAGCACCCTGGCTCCAAAATGTGTTAATGGTCGACATCATTTGCATAATTGCCCGAGTTCAACACATTTAAAAACATCAACAATAGGCTTAACATTTTCGTAGACCCTGATAACCTAATAGAGTTATCCTCTGAAGAGAACAGCTCTAAAATTCCAAAATGCCACGTTAAGGCATGACATGATCATGAAGAGGGTCATGTAACAGGTCTTGTCACAATGAAATATAAAGGATTGTCTGATTACAAGGTTGAAGTTGCAGAAGTTCTAGGTGATGTCATTTTCACTGCTGTTTTAGATTTTACCAGCGATAGGCCGACAAATTCGAAGTATTAAATCCGAAATTCAGAGGAAAACAATTAATTTTTGAAAAATATAAATTTTGGTTGAATCTGTCTGCAGTTTGGCCAAATGAATATCCCAGTTACGTTGGGCCTGGGCGGTGCAGTCATCCGACGTGACAATTTTAATTACTGCTCTAGTTTTTTGTTTAAGATGATTCAGTTTGGGGCATTTAGAGTGGAATAATCAGATGCCCATAAACCCTATCCTGACGAGGGCGATATGGTGTCATATCCCAACGGGCGGACTTAGGGCAGCAATCCCTCAAATAAGGACCCCAATCCTCGTGAGACAGTGCCGAAGTCGACAATACAGGCTGCTTCATAAGCCCATATCCCTTCGAACGTCCTTTTGATCATTTCTTCCAAGCCATTGGGTTGCTTATGGACTGTTCTTTATGGATTCTCGTGTCTCACATTACCATTTTGGCATATTTGCCGTCCAGGTCCCATTGATTTATGGGTGGAGAGAACAAAATAGGGCTAATTAGCTCTGTGTTCTCCTCAAGAGCGCAAATAAATAACAGCTATGATCTTTCCAAGAGTTGAACCTGTGACCTTCTGAGTACGAGTCCGGTGCTGTAACAATAATCCTGTCTTTGCCACTACTCTCAACTACATCAGTGGTACAAGTGAAAGAGTATGCAAATAAATAGCAAAATGGTTTATCTGATCCCAAAACTGTCATCTGCATGAACACAACCGTGACAGCGAACAGTTAAGCACGCTAGGTTATACCATACACAATGTCATTCTCGGTATAAGAGGATTAATTCATCTCACTCTAAAGGCAGAAGTACGTTTCTGAAGACAAATTAAAACAAGCTATCTCACAGTAAAAATTAGCAAATCTTTCTGATTTCCAGGGCAGAAGAACTTCACATGATAGCTAATCCACATTCAGGTGCCCCACTGTCTCAACGGGACCAAGACGACCGGCTTCTCTTTCTCTTTGTTCGACCCACTTATTTTCGAAAGTCTGGTGTGTTCGCGATTATTTGACAACTCAAACCAAGTATTGTTTTTTGGGCTGAGAATAGTAAAAATAATTTTTTGAATTTATTATTTTCACTGGTTTTATGACAAAAGGATAGGCGGCGCTACTGGTCTGTGAGAAATGTAAAAGGGCAATAAAAGATAGATATAATAAAGGTATGAAAGCCATGTTTGGTGTACTGAGAGCGTGTAGAAGACTTTCTCTTACGGTCGAATTGAGTCTAGACATATTTGACAAAGTAGTCACACCAGTTTTGCTATACGGTAGTGAGGTGTGGGGTAACCAAAACACCGAGTTGCTGGACCGTGTACAAGTTAAATTTTGCAAATATTTGCTACGATTACCGTTAAGAACTCCTACAGTAATGGTAATGGGAGAACTTGGGCGACACTCTTTGAAGATTCACATAGCCGTGCGAATGTTATCTTTTTGGAACAGACTCAGAATTGGAAAAACAGATAAATGGGCTTATATCTTTTATAACATAACTAGGGAGCATTTAGACAAGGGTTATTTAAACCAAGGCTGGTGTAAAAGTGTGAAAACTGTTCTAGACGGCTGTGGCCTCACTCAAATTTGGTATACTCCCGAGGTTTTGTCCCTACGAGAACTGAAAATTGTAGTTGAACAGATAATGAGAGACCAGTGTGAACAACTATGGAGAAACGAGGTAAATAACGATTTCAGATGTATAATTTATAGAATGTTTAAACAAAACCTGAATATGGAGCCCTATGTTAAAAAATTACCATTATATCAAACGGTCAGTATTTGTAAATTTCGTACTGGAACTATAAAATTCCCAGAAACAGTAACCAGAATGTATAGAAATGAAACGGCAGAAAATATTTGTGGTCTTTGTGACCAGGTTTGTGTAAGAGACGAACTTCATTATTTTATTACGTGTCCGTATTTCCGTCACATGCGAGTAAGGTTGTTTCCAAACTTAAAAGAATTACCTCAGGTTTTTTATCATGAATTTTTCCATCGCATTATGACTAAATGTTCCCGGGTAAACTTAGACAATATTCATAGTTTTTGTAAAGAATTCATCAGCTTGGTCCACCATATGTAAATGTTAAATCATGTAACCTCTTATACCCGAAAGGGTTTTTTGGAGAGAAATAAATTATGTTATGTTATGTTATGTTATGTTATGTTATGTAGCTTAGGTCTCAAATACGACCTGGCTTCGTAATTCGGTATTGGCCGACCTCATTTGCATAATTGCCCGAGTTGTGTGGAACAGTGCCCGAACAGTGGGCTTAAAATGTTCGTAGATCCTAATAACCTAGATATTGTTTCCTTATGGTGCTTGTTCATCGAGCCAATTCATGGAATTTCAGTAATGGCGGACTTAATTGGCAAAGGTGCTTCGTTATGATGTTCCGCAGGGGTCTGTTCTCGGGCCGTTACTGTTCCTAATTTACATTCTCCCGCTTGGAGAGCTTCTAAAAAAGAGCCCTGCCAGACGACATGGCTTTGCAGACGATAAACAAGTCTATATGGCTCTCCATGTGCTTATAAAGGCTAATATCCAAAGTCAGTGTTCTGTGCTAGAGGAAAGGTTGACTGCAATCCATGAGTGGTTCCACGACAATATGCTTAAGGGAAACCCTGACAAGACAGAAGCATCATTGTTTGGTACGCGTCAGTCGCTTCAGAAATTGGACTTACAGTCCATTAATGTCGCTGGAAACGTCATTTAACTGTCAAAAGTGCCAATACGAAATATTGGCGTTCTATTCGACTCTGCCTTGTCTATTGATGGATGCTCACGTCAGGAGTGTTGTTAGTTCAGCCTCCTTCCACCTCCGCAACATTGGGATCGTGAGAAAGCAGCTCACAAAGGATGCAACAAAACTACTAACCCAAGTCCTAGTTCTAACCAGACTCGACTATTGCAATAGTACCCTTGCGGAAATTGCCGAATCGTCACTGGATAGATTACAACTTATCCAGAACCGTGCTGCGCGTATGGTCACCGGGACCAAACCATGGCAACATACCCCGATCCTAATGCAACTACACTGGTTGCCAGTTCGGAAACGGATTGAGTTTAAATTGATGGTGTTCACATTCAAGGCTGTGAACGGCCTGGCGCCTCTCTACATCAACGAACTTATTTGTCCGTACACTACCGCCCGATCACTCCGTTCTGAGGCACAGCATCTTCTTATCGAGCGTCCATTCCGGCTGGTAACATTCCGGGCAAGGGCATTCTCAGTGCATGCCCCTCGAATGTGGAACTCACTAGGACATGACCTGAGGAAAGAAACTGACTCCATCACCTTCCAAAAAAACTTGACAACTTTCCTCTTCCGCGAGCATTTTGGAGTGTGAGTGCTTTTGAACATTGTATTCAGTGGGAAAGGCGCTATACAAAAGATAATTTCATTCATTCATTCATTCATTCATATTGCTCAAGGCATATCAACGGGCACTCTCTTGAATATTGATGAGTATTCAACACAGTGATGAAGAAAGGTCACCCTCATGTCCAGCTTCAACCCCTTGGCTCCCGGACTTCGTATGCAGCTCATGAATGGTGGTTTGCAGGAAAACATTTTCCAAACCAGCCAATCATATTGCCGCCAAAAACATGTTTTAAAAAATGCAAAAAAATAACGTCATCATACCTAGATAAGTTGCCTGAAAACGGCCCGTCGCCGGCTGACTAACTACATGACCCATTCACTCATTGAGAACGTATAACGCAATGCTCTTGGAAGTTATTCTCCAGAGACAAGGTGGGATACACTTTCTTGCATGTCACTCTGTTTAAGTGCAAATTGTGGTTATCGGCCAGGTGACTCTAACTTTGGCCAGAGGGGCAGATAATAGTCAATTGCAAGCTGCCTTCTCATCAGCACTTAGATTTTATCCCCCTTTGTCAAATTTTCCTCCATAAATTAGCATTTGAGACTCGGTCATTCAATTTGATCTTGAAAATGTTCCTTTAACATCTATTCATATGCATATCTCCAATCCACTTACAAATCTACATTCAGGTGCCTCTTTCTCTCTCTCTCTCTCTCTTTCTCCTGTCAACTATTAAAAATAGTAATGAAAAAAAAATCATCCGGCATTTTCAAGTTCTACCCCTTGGCTCTCGAACTATGCGGCTTTGAGTCATGTAGTCGTTTGCAGAAGAAAATCAGAAACCAAGCATTTTCCGAACCGGCCAAATCGGTAAACAATAATGCCGTCAAATGTGATGATAACCAAAAATGACGTCCTCGTGGTGAGAAAATTTGCCTGACAACGGCCTGTTGCCGGCTCAACGACTTCATGAACCACTCACTCGAATGAGAACATAGAATCTTATCTGCATGAGCCCAGCAATTGGAAGAGTTATTTTCCGGAGAGTGTTCCTCACCCAAGGTGGGGATACGCTTTTTTGCATGCCACTACGTTGATGTGAAAATTGAGGTAAAGGGCCAAATTCACTCTAACTTCGGCCAGCGGCCAGATAAGAGTCCATCGCAATCTTCTTTCTCATCAGCACTTGGCCTCTACCCTCTCTCTTGTCTAAATCTCCTCTATAAATCAGCTTTTGAGACTCGGTCATCCAATTTGATCTTGAGAATGTTCTTTTAACATTTATTCATCTCTGGATTGTGTGCGTGCCTAGCCTCAAAATTATCTTCATATTTTCCGGCTTGCTTTTTGGAGAGCCTGGGTTGATAAACTTTCGGATTCGAATGTGGGTGTTGAATGCTCTAGATTGTCCGGTAAGAATAATGAGAAGCGTCGAAATAGGTTCACTGCAAGTTTTCAAAAGGTAAGTCAGGTGTCTTCTATTTTGACTCGAGTTTGACGAAAAATGTGTAAAAATGTGTAAAACAAATTAACGCATGACCTAGGAGGTTGCGCCATGTAATATACAGTATATGATCTCTTAATCACAAGAGGAAAAACTCGTACATGCATTCTAGACTCGTGCAATCCAGACTCTGACTGTTGAAATACCTTTTTCCCCTTCTGCGCCATTTTCATGGTAGTCCTTTGTTACATAATCACCTTGACATGTTGGAAATCAATTTGAGTCGACGATTTTGCGAATTCACGACATCGTCGTGATTTTTCGAAGTAATCAACTCAAGCGTTACGTCATCCTTAACGTCTTCTATCAGTTCATGAGATATAGAACAAGCTGTTACCCAGCCTACATTGTAGCTAGGTCCTCCCTTAGACTGCGGCCCTTAGCTGAAAGCGCCTCCAGTAGAATGAATGCTTAATATTGCGGCTCCCAAATTTTCTATAGTTTCTCTTGGCCGATTAGGTTGTCGCCTCCTAATCCTGTGGCTCCGATTTATGTCACTCTGGTTTTGGTTCATTCCAAGGTCTCGGGCTGTTTCAAAGACAATGTTGTCGGTGTTTTCGTTTGGGTCTTCCGCGAACACCCGATATGCGAACGCTTCATCGTCTTCAGTATGCATCGATGTGCTTGACTCAATCACTGAGCCGCCCGTTTTATGGCAATCTGATGTTCTTCGATTTCCTAATTCACAATTCATTAACTAAATTTCTGATAACCTAAAAACTGTCATTGAATAAGGCAGTCCTTAAACCGACTGCACATCAGTTATCTAACGCGTTTATTAGGGAGTCAGTGAAACATCTCCTTCATCATGATCTTGATTTGATTATTACCCTAGCTCTAGGCCTGTACATCCCGGATTTAAGTTGAAGTTCCTTGGAGTATCATACTAGTTGCACCGGTATTGGAGCCAAGAGTTAATTGGGAGCGAAGGTTTCTATTGGCTATCAATTATATATATACAGAGGTAATATTCTGTAATCCAGTTTGTTACCATGTTTGTTATCGTATTAGTTGGGTACTTTACTCGCTCTCTCTGCTCCATTCCTGGGATCGTATAGGACATTCCGGAGGATGACAAAGGCAGAAGCCTGTTTTCTGTGGACACGATTTTCCTTTATTCAACTTGGCTACATGATACTTCTGTGCATTCTCTAACTCTCTCTCTGACTGCGACTCTGATTATGACTTCTGAAAACTCCCCGAAGGAATCAGTTCCTCCAGCTTTTATACAATTGTTATGTTTATACATTGTAACCAAGACGATGCTAATATTTCATCATCGTGCCAGTCACGTTGCAAGCTTCGATACGGATTGTGTTTGGCACGTTTTACCTAACCCGGTATTACTTTGATTGAATGTCAACTTCGTCTTCCTCAGAACTCTGGGTTTAACAATCAATAACCGCAAGTTCATTAAACAATTATGATCCCAAAAGTATACAATGTGTTTGGTCTGCCTGACTTAAATATACACTTTACTCTGCTCACCACAACATGTCGACAATTTTAACCATATTTGTTTACTTTTAATTTCCAACGTGTAAGAAATGAAATATATTATTCAATTTGTGTTTGAACAAAACCAATGTGTGGGGCTATTAAATTGACTCTTAGATATCACGACAAGTTACCCCTCAGCTTTTGATGCCAACCTTCTGACAATTCCACAGCGCAACTAAAGGCAAAGAGTGAGTGCTCAACTGTAATTTGATATATAATTACCCTAGCTGTAGGCCTGTATATTCCGGATTCACGAGCTGAACTACCTGAGACTAAACAGTCATGTCCAAGCTGCATGTGTTCAGCCATCCTCAATACCAGGGTCAGTTGTATGCTTAATTCTCCCCTTACACACATCAGGGTCCCTCGAGTAAACCGATGATTATATGACAGATAGATCACTGTCATGATAAATTCTATACTGACACACCTTTGTCAATGGGGGATGGGTATCCACCGAATACAAAATGAAATCGTGCCCATTTCAATGATTACCTCACCTATTTCAATTATGCAGCCTCACCCGGCACTTTCAGAATTTGCGAACTGTTCTCTTCAGAGGAAAACTCTAATAGGTACACCATACAGACTCCTCTTTTGTTTTGTTATGGTGCATATTCATGGAGCCAGTTAATGGAATTTCACTAATGCGGACTTGATTTGAATATTTCGAGAAATGCTCAAGGCATATCAGCGGGTACCCTTATGAATATCGATGACCATTTGAGACTCGGTCATCTTTTCATATACAAAACGCTGGATCGAATGTGGACTTGCTAGCCTCATCAATATATTTCATATTTTCCAGGGTAGGAATTCTCCAGAAAGTGCGAATACATCAACCGACAAAATGCAACCTTTGATTGCGACGCCTTCAAATAATGTGAAAAGGTAAGTCATCCCAGGTATCTTTTATTCAGACTTGAGTTTGACGAAAAATGCGCAAAAATCTATAAACAAACAGTATTCATGAAAATAATATTGAGACTTATTAGATTTTGTCTATGAGAGAACTAGAGTCAGTGTAGATAACAATTATGGAGTAAATTCACAGTGTCAGGGAGATGATAGTTTATCAAACACTTATTGAGTAGAGTTCACAATTTCATGGAGATAATAATTTGTTAAATAATCATGGAGTATTGTTCACATGTTGGCCTGTGTCCATACTGGTAGCCGCGGCGCTGTCTGGGGCTGCCACGGTTGGTTCACTGGCAATCACAAGCGAACGATTGGCTTAAACTGAAGTGTCGATTGGGTCATCGGTTAAGGATCACCCGATTTTGGTGAATTTCGAGGCTCCTCGGTCACCGTTATGAAACGAATTGTCAGTAAATAAAAAAGCAGCTGTTTTAGTGGACATGAAGACAAAAAATGAACAAAACAAATCTTAGTATTACTAGAAAGAGATTTGCATTTATTCGAAACGGATTCTAAGACACAATTTTGTGCATATTTTCCGCGAGCGGCAGGGGATACTGTGACGTAGGAGAACAGCAGGCAATCCCGCCGGAAGATGGTTCTACGCAGAGGATCAACTCGATAATGACGATTGAAAGGCATGAAGCTGAGGATGGCATTCAGCTGGCATGTCTCGTATTACCCTTTGGTCATCTCAAATCTCCGCTATCTGGTTTGGCGGCCGCTAAACCACCGTTGTCTTAGCAGGCCGCCAAGTTCGCTCCCTGAGGCTTAGCGGCAGCTATGCCACCACTAAGTTAGCGGTACATTCTCCGTAAGAGGGTTAATTCACCTCACTCTGAAGGCAGAAGTACGTTTCTGAAGACAATTTAAAACAAGCTATCTATCTCACAGTAAAATGAGCACATCTTTCTGATTTCTGACTTCCTGAAGAACTTGGCTGAAGAACTTGACATGATAGCTAATACACATCCAGGTTCCCCTCTCTCTCTAAGACGCCCTGCTTTCTCTTGCTCTTTGATCCAACCCCTTTTTTACACAAGTCTGATGCCTTCGCGATTTTTTGACAACTCAGACCACAGCTTGTTGGTGGGGATGAGAATAGTTAATCCACAAATTATTTTCAAATAGTTTTACTAGTTTCATGACTAAAGGATAGGCGCCGCTACTGGTCTGTGAGAAATGTATAATTTCTCTCGAAAAAACCCTGGCTCCAAAATATGGTAATGGCCGACAACATTTGCATAATTGCCTGTGTTCAACACAATTAAAAACAGCAACAATGAGCTTAACATTTTCGTGGACCCTGATAACCTAATAAAGTAAGGTATGACATAATCATAAAATAAGTCATGTAACAGGTCTTTTCATCATGTCAGCATTTGTCTGATTATAAGTTGCCGAAGTTTAATGTCATTTTCATTGCTCTTTTAGATTTTACTAGCGATAGGCCTACAAATTCGAAGTATTAAATCCGAAATTCAGAGAAAAACAATTAATTTTTGAAAAATATAAATTTTGGTTGAATCTGTCTGCAGTTTGGCCAAATGAATATCCCAGTTACGTTGGCCCTGGGCGGTGCAGTCATCTGACGTGACAATGTTAATTGCTGCTCTAGTTTTTTATATTCGGGATGATTCAGTTTGGGGCATTTAGAGTGGAATAATCAAGCCTATAATGATAATATGACAGATAGATCACTGTCATGATCAATTCTATACTGACGCATCTTGTTAAATGGGGGGATGGGTATCCACCGAATACAAAATGAAATCGTGCCCATTTCACTGATTACCTCACCTATTTCAATTATGCAACCTGACCTGGCACTTTCAGAATTTTCGAACTGTTCTCTTCAGAGGACAACTCTAATATGTATACTATACAGACACCTCTTTTGTTTTGTTATGGTGCATATTCATCGAGCCAATTAATGGAATTTCACCAATGCGGACTTGATTTGAATATTTTAAGAAATGCTCAAGGCATAACAGCGGGTACCCTTATGAATATTGATGAGCATTTGAGACTCGGTCATATATTCATATACAAAACTTTGGATCGAATGTGGACTCGCTAGCCTCATCAGTATACATGTATATCATATTTTTCAGGGTAGAATCCTTCAGAAAGTGCGAATGCGAACAAAATAATCTTGCACCACAATGCATCCTTTGATCGCGACCCCTTCAAATAATAAAAAGGGAAGTCATCCTAGGTGTCTTTTATTCAGACTTGAGTTTGACGAAAAATGCGCAAAAATATATAAACAAATATCGCTTGACCGAGGAGAGTGATACAAGCCTATGCAATAAAGTTTATTAATCACAAGAGGAATAATCTCGAGCATTCTCCAGCAATCCAGACTCTGACTGTTGAAAGACACTTCCATTTTTGCTTCATCATCATGGTAGTCCGTTGATACAATAATACCTTGTAATTCAGCAACATAGCGTTTGAGTCGACGACTTTGCAAATTCACGACATCGTCGTAATTTCGCGAAGTTGTCAACTCTGTGCTCAACTGTGATTTGATTATTACCCTTGCTGTAGGCCTGTACTTCCTGGATTTAAGCTGAACTCCCTGAGAGTATCACATGTCCGAGCTTCATATACTAGTTATCAGCCATCCTCAAATACCAGGGTCAGTTGTATGCCTCTCCCCTCGCTCACATCACTGTTCCTGGAGTAAACCGATGGTTAATCGCGGGATTGATTGATTGATTGATTGGTTTTTAATCCACCTTAAAGATGAGAACACTCAAAATACAAGTTATATATCATTCTGGTGAACATAAATACAGAAATAAACAACTAATATACAGGGTGTAGTAAAATCAGAAAGGTGATTCGAAAGGATACAATGTATGTACACAAGAAGATAGATTTTACGAAATATTTTGTTATCACAAAAGTAAGATCTTGTAAAAAAAGAATACTGCTCGAGTGTGTGATCCGAGTCACTAGATTGCACGAGTTGATTTTCTGGCCAAAGAACATTCACGTTGCGAGCATTGAGCAAACATTGAGAGAACATCAGGCGAACATTAAGAAATGTTAGGCGAACAGCGCCTCTGGCCCAGAATTTTTCGAACACCGCCTCTACAGGGTGGCCCAGAATTATTTTCCCGTGCACAATAGAATTCTTAGTGTATCCATTGCGGGCCAGCCTGTAGTGAAATGGCTTACCGACCCCTGGGCTACTTTTGACGTCACTATAGCACAAAACAGTTTCTAATCGGTGTGCCTTGCAGCGGCTCTAGCTACCGGAGTTTCTATTCGGGGATAGTGCCTCTTGGCATTTGGCCTATCCCTCCAAGCTATCAGAGTTTCGATTCGGTCGGCCCAGAAGTTTAATCAGACTCGGCATTAGAGAAAGCTTTGTGGTCTTGTGTTCACGGTAGTGTAGCCTGGGGGAAATCACTCTTTATTGACCTCGTTATTACGACTGACATTTAGAGCACGACCGTACATTATTGAGACATAGTTCTTAAAATAATGATGACTCTGACTATCTGCTCTGCCGACATCTCATCTTTAAGAAATTGCATCGAAATACTCCAAAGCCTTCAAATATATTCATGATAAAAATGTGCTAGAACGGTACTCAATATACTGTAGTTTGAGCTACTGACTCGCAGAAGTAAAACACACAAGGTTGGGAAATTAACAGTGAAAACGAAACATATTTATTATCAGTCTGAAAAATAGTGTGTTTGTCAGAGATTACGTAATCTAGCTTTTATCGTTTATAGTCAGTCTTTCCTTCGACCTTCACCGATTCTCTTTGTCTTAAACCTGAGGGCAAGCTGCTCGGTAGCTTTGGAGGCCTGCCTTTAGGGCTACCCAAGATCAAGATAATAAGAGTTGACGACGTCACGATCTCATAACATCGTCGTGACTTCGAGACGTGGCTGAATTCCAACGCAATAATGTATGAAAAGGACGACAATGTAATGACGTAAAAGTCGACGGTCTTTCAACAGTCAGAGTCGGATTGCACGAGAAATGATCTCGAGCATTGATCTCGTGCAATAAAATATTTTCATTGAACGTTTGTATTGCACGCTCAAATCATGCGATAAATGTTTCATGCATCTTTCCCACATTTCTCTCAAAAGAAAGTCTTCAAAGTTATGAAGAGCAGTGGGGTTTGCGTTGTCTTATAAAAGCCGGTCCCTGGAGCACTTTCCTTAATTTTGGTTGAATTTGAATGGATTCTTTGGGCAGTTTTGGGAGGTTTACATGGTCTTGTCTACCGGATCACTTCACTTAGGGTATATGATAAAAGATCATCCGGTATCTTGAAAACGTATTTTCCAGGGTAATAACAATAGTATTGCATTTTGAGAGAATTTGGGAAAATCCCAGTTGGAAATGAAAAAAAAGAAGAAATAATTATGTGGAATGTTACTGGCGACCAGTTAACATGGTTGGTTCCAAATAGACACTCAGCAATTCTATTGTGACCTATGCAATTGGTGGGTAACCCTAAAGCACAAATTTGGTCACTCAAGTTAACCTTTAAAAGTTGTCTGTAATTTAGGGTTGATCTGTAGATATTCAGTTCCCCGCACAGACTAGCAGAGACCATCGGGGACCACAGTTAGTTAAATCTTCTCATCTCTTTTCTTACTGACCTCTCTTGTCTCTTTCAGCGTTTGCTGAGTGCTCCGACGTCACTAGAAAATGGTGATGGCTTTGGGAGAACCATCGTGCCCAGATTCTTTTAACCCAACGGACATGAAGGCGACCTGACGTAACCGCGCCTGTACAAAATAACAAGACGCTTAAAAGTATGTTTCAACCACTCTCAGCACCAATAACTACTCGCTAACCTTGTTTGTCAGTTACCATCCGTCCATGATCAACCGAATTGGCAGTGTACATATATCACCAATCTGGGATCATTGTCAATTACGTATTACTGTCGATATCAAGATAATTTGTCATCTCCTTCGTTGATACTAATCATAGCGTTTTTTTCTGCACTTAGTTCGATCACTGTGATTTGGGATGTTAGCAACTTGTCTCACAGAGCTTTGTTTAGGAACTAAAAGGCGAGAGTCTCGCCTGAAGATTTTTGTGAATCCATACACTATCAATAATATCATTGGCACAATATTTGCCATGTTTTGCCTTTTGTATGAGTTGCACGCTCAAACTCGACTTTTCTCTGATGTATCAATCATGGTCAAAATCGATCAACGTCTATCTTTTTTTCATCTGAAAATTAGAGCTTGCTTGACATGTTTGATCAATGCAGTGTGGGGTATTTATTTTACCAAGTTGAAGTAAATGGTGATTTGTATTTATCCATTGTATCACATAAACCTATAATGTATTCATACTTTTATAGAGGCACTGAATTGTGCTGCTTTCAATGTTCATTTTATTTCATTATGTGGACCGGCTGGGAGTTATGTAACAACTAAAGGCCCACAGCGCGGTAAGGTCCAGGCAAGTGGGCGTGAACCTATATGCGTATGTTCATTTGTATTTATCTGTGTTTTGTAGTTTCATATTCATGCCTGATAAACCATAGATTGTACGATCAGCAATTGTCATACTGTAATAACGATAATGTACATTTTGCACAGGCATGTAGGTATCCCAGTGCGCTAAAGATTGATGGGGGTCAGATGGGATGACATATTCCTTGGAGATAAAGGGTGTGTCGCTCAGTAGCTGAATTTAGAAAGATGGTAGGCCTTGTTTGACCCTACATGTATATACATAATTATGCGAAGGTAGTTGGGTAGGAGTTTGTGTTTTTCATTAGCCGCCTGCCTCCCCATAGTTTGGCGAGTTTTGGAATATATTAGTACCATATGTCAAGGTGTCTCGCTTTTCGGGGATATAAGTCTACTTTTGACCACTCTGCAGTAATGTGGCAATTGCATCGTCACATGATATCCAAGTTTCATTTAATTTTAGAAGGTTATTGGTTAACTGTGACATACAGTATGGGAATTTAAAGGCAATGACGGCTTCAGATCATGATTTCTGTGATATTGGTAAACTTGATAAGTATTTGGACATTCAATTATTCAAGAGTCGACCCATGGACCGATCTAACTCTGGCAAATGTAAGGTTGATCATGGTCACCACCTTTAATAGAGCCGAAATAAATATACAATACACCGATAATAAAACAGGACACAATGCTATTTTAGCCTGAAAAGAAAGAGCAATTAGATTCGCTCAGGTCCACTTAATTTGGCTTTTGTAAGTTTTAAAGAGACCAAAATAAACAAATAAAGGAAACGTTCCATGCTGCACCATGCAAAACTTAAATGAACCAAACCGAATGAGACTATGTGAATAATATTATATTTTATTCCATAAACATATTTGATCGAATCCTGCAGTGAGTAGTATTGTACATTTGATCTATCAGTTCAGGTTTAAAACGTTTATTTGGCTTGTTTAGTTTGGCTTGTTTCATTTGGCTCGTTTCAACATTTACATACTACCAACATTAGCCTAACACTGACAGTTCATATACACAGTATGTTTAGCGTTCAGAAGTTGGGTCATTGTTTTATGCAAACTCGCCACAGGTGCACGGTTATCGGATTGTAAGACAACGAAGTTATTAAAGCGAACTAAATGTAGATGGGAGTCATGGATGGTGTGGATCTATTTTTGAGATTAAGGTGGTATAGTCTGGGGGTATAGTTGAATTTTAGGGATATTATTTTTGTATTTTCGGCCTTATGCTTCGATATTTGAGCATGACATGGTTTCAGTACCTAGTTGTATGACATTTGGAACATCAGTATCATTTTTAGCTCAGCTGACAAAGTCAGCGGAGCTAGTCAAATAGCTATTCGTGTGGTGTCCGTCCTTCCTTATATCCATCCATCTGTAGACAAATTGGGCATTTTGTAACCGTAAGACCTAGGCACATCAAATCTGGCTTAAAGGAAGAACATCATATGCTGCAGACCATAATATGCTGCAGACAGAAAATTGATCGTGTTTTCGACTTAAATTCTTCTCACCAGAGGGCCATAGCCGTAAAATGCAAAGACATTTTTTGTCGCTTTACTCTTATAGATAGAGGCTTGAAATAAAGTTGAGGAAGTATGTATACAAGTAGGTTTTGATATGAAATTGGATTAGTTTTGATTGATACTACCAGTTGAAGTTACTGAGCAAAATCTCTGTTGACTTAGTTAACTTGATTTGAATTTCCCGCTCTTTTTTAACTCCGAAGGTTGTGGGTTTGATCCCACCTCAGGGTAACTTTTTTTCCTTTTTTCCCATTTCCGATTTTCTTTTTTCCTTTTTAATTTGGCAGGCGGCCATCTTGGAAATCACATTTTGCCAGTTCAAATCCTTTTGCTGTAGCTAGAGTGACTAAATGGTGGGCGTATCTGAAAGTCTCCATTATGTATATCATTTTCGATTTGATCTACTCTTCATGGTCATAGGGCTCAAGCTCTTATACTTTACTTATACGAAGTACGTTTTGGCATTATTTGTCAAATAGTCTTTTTACTTTGGTATATATGCGTGATAGGCACATCAATATCTTAGCAATATCGAGGCTGAAAAAGACCTACCAGGTGCTTTCCATGTTTTGTACTTTGTGCCCGTGTATTTCAGCTGAGCGCCTGTACCTTGGGCCTCTTTTTGGTCAGATATGAAGACTTTGATTTAGATTTTCATTAACTCTACCTCTAGCCCCTCTGTTGCAATGCGGCAATTGTATCGTCTTATACTTGACTAACCTTATTGCCAGGATATTCATATTGGTTTAAAGTCTGCTGAATAGGCTCAAGCAATGAGGTTTGCCAAGTCTGTCATGGGAGGTAGCCCAAACCTGAAAATGATTTTCCTAGAGACAATGCTTTGGGCGACTAAATATGAGATGTAGCCTAATCCTCCCCTTGGCCGAATGCAAGCACAGCTTAGCATCAGAGGTAGTCCAAATCCTCTTAGAAATAGCCTAACTTCGGATGAATGTTTACGTTTTGGTGAGGCTATCTAATGAGGCGCTTGTGATTGCAGGCCTCGGGTGTGAGCCTGTTGGAGCCCAATCTAGGTAAAAAGGGCTACAGGTAAAAAAGGCTACAGGTAAAAAAAACGTTTTACCTGTCTGATCAGTTGACCGGCTGTAAGGCCGTCTATTGAGTTGTATGTTTGGTTGTGACTCTGTCTGATCAGTTGACCGGCTGTAAGACCGTCGCTTGAGTTGACTGGTTGGTTTGGACTATGCAGGTAAAAAAAACCCTTTTTACGTGTAGCCTTTTTTACTGGTCCTTGCCGTAGCCATTTTTTACCGGCCCATCCTACGGTTTGCGCTTTGTTCGCGAAGGGTTAATCATGCCGCAATTGTGAAAGGAAACTTAAGAAAGGTATCAAAATTGTGTGGTGTTTTGGTCGGAGTTATGATGCTGTAGATATGCGTGATGTAAATAATTACGGTAAACATTTCATGTACATCATTGTTTTGCTCAGTTTATAGTAATAAAACTTATTGATATATGAAATTTTAGTTGTCTGTTTCTGAGACTATTAGTTGGACAGGATTGGTTTCAAATCAGCGATGATTTTGGGTTGTGACATTATTGCCTTTGATGAACTAGCTGGTGTTATTGATATTTGGAGCCGCCCCATTTATGGTTGTGACGTTGTCTTTGTCTGTTTTATTGGTAACGCCTTACCGCTCAAACTTACTAGCTCTCCGTTACACACGTTTTAGGTTAGAAATTAACTGAGTCCGAATTTTGTAAGGAATTGAAGGATACATGGAGATTGCATATTATGCACAGTCTCTTGTTTACACAGTTGACTTGCTGGTTATCAATTGGAATTGACCGGCTCCAAGGCTGTCTCTTGAATTAACTAGATGGTTGCGAATATCTCTGATGGGCTGGCCGACTAAAATGTTGTCTCTTGATTTGACTGGCTGGGTGTGAATCTCTCTGATGGGATGACCGGCTCCCAGGCTGTCTCTTCAGTTGGCTGGATGGGTGTGAATAACTGATGAGTTGACTGGCTGTAACGCTGTCTCTTGAGTTAACTGGATGGTTGTGAAACTGTTAGATTAGTTGACTGCCTGGGACGTTGTTTCTTGAGTTGACTGGCTGGGTGTGAATCTAACTGATGAGTTGACTGGCTGTAAGGCGGTCTATTGAGCTGGCTGGATGGTTGTGAAACTGCTAGATGAGTTGACTGGCTGAAAGGCTGTCTCTTAAGCTGACTGGGTGCTAGTGACTATCTCTGATGAGTTGGCTGGTAAGGCTAATCTCTTAAGTCAACTGGCTGGTTGTGAATCAGTCTGATGAGTTGACAGCCTGTAAGGCTGTCTCTTAAGTCAACTCGCTGGTTGTGATTCTGTCTAATGAGTTCAAAGGCTTTAAGGATGTCTAATGAGCTGACTAGCTTGCTGTGAATCTGTCTAATGAGTTGACAGGCTGTTAAGTTGCCCCTTGAGGTATTGGCTGGTAGCGAATCTGTCTGTTGTCTTGACCAGGTATAATGTTGTCTCTTGAGTCAACTGGCTTGTTGTGAATATGTCTGATGAGTTTTTACGCCGATTAGAACTGTTCAAGGGCCAAAACTATTCTCGCTTCAAATCATCGTCTGCATGCACGAACAAACCTAACGACACAGCAATTTTCCATACGCAACCAAAAGAGTGCGCATAAAACCCCTCAAAATCACTTTGTTTCATTTCATTTCACTTTGAAATGCAATATGACAGCTTTTTTATTTTTGGGAAAAAAAAACCGGAGAAAAGTCTTGTAGTTTCGTGGATGAGGTATTTCACCACATTCAGATTGCAATAGCGGCCATTTCAAGGATGGACGGAACGACGTCGATTTAAGTAGTTTCATGCGCAAGGAGGTTGCACGCATGGGTCACTTGGCTAAATATGTGTAAAGTATTACACATTTCGAATCTCCACAGCCATGACAGTGGGTGCACGGTGTCCAACGTCAACTATAATATAGTAGTAGTAGAGGTTTAGTTCTTATATAGCGCTTTTCCATGTTCCCCTGATCAAAGCGCTTTTGGAATATCATTTTATTACCCCGGCCTCCACAGAAGTCAATCGGGGGCTTCAAGGAGAAACCAGAAGGCGCTCACTTGAACTCGACCAGTAGGGGAACAAAGTAGTGACTCGGCCGGGAGTCGAACCTCTTCCACTGCGCTACTGCTGCCCCATACCATTCTCAGGGGTCAATGCGCTCCCCATTTACGGTGGCTCTTATTGACCCCTGTATACATTCATATATAACAGATAACGTCTCGCCCGAAATCCAGAGGTGACGTAGCAAAATGACCTATTACCCGTCTACTTTGCCGTGACGTGTCACTACGGTTTCTACAAGACAAAAATATTTCTGTGGCAAACCAAATAATCTTTCAATTGAGAACTGGTCTTATGGTAGACATAAATACAGATATCTGATACAAACATACAAAAATAAATTCTCTGTCGCTAATTTCCATATTACATTTGCCACCTGCAGCAAATAAGGTACCATTTAAAAAAAAACCAAGTGGCTGTCATTTAATCCTGATGACAAGCAGGCATTTCACAATAATCATACAGCACATGGCTAGTATTTGTCTGTGGTATTGTAGTTAGTGTCGTATTTTAATGCAGGTTAATTTGACGCATTGAGGAAATTAATCATAGTAATATATATGACCAAAATCAAAAGAGATTTCAACCCTATTCTCGGAGGCTTTAATTGGTGTTCACATGATAACCAGAAGCACAATTTTCATATTAATAATCTGATGCTAATACGAGTAATTAAACGACATGTGATATCGAGTGACTCCATCGATATTAATGTAAATTGTCATTAACTTATCACAAAGTTTATTTAGATATTTCCAGGGAATAATGAGCGCCCGGAAGTTGAGCTCATTGACCCCTGGGAATAGAAGTTGCACGCTGCCAACCAGTAAACTTACATTCTGCATATTTCACTTGGGTGCAACGACTCTCAGGAACGCAATACAAGTCATAGTATTAAGGGCAGTCATGAATAATTATAGGATAATAACTACATGTATACAATTAACAAACACGAGTTCAGAGTACATATTTGTACATATACAATTACTTCTTAGTCAGTTATATTCTTCTGTCCCGTATTAGTATCATATCACAAGTATCACATCATATTATAGTCATATGGCATTCCTGCCGCGGAAAATGCTTTGTTTAAAAGTCTATATACATGTAATCTGATAATTTGCCACAATAACGATGTCAGGGAATTCAAAACAGTAGGTCTGACTAGGAAAAGGCCAACCTGGTTTCATCAAGTGACAAAACTTTATGTCATACCCCCAAGAGTCATTGCGTTCAAGGAGACAATATTCAATACCATCAAGAGTCATCACCTTGATCAGGTGGAGTTACCTGGCAGATGTTATTAAGATACAAGTGTAAAATCGTTACACTTTTCTCGGAGTTCGTCATCTTATACTAAAAGAGCTTTGACCGCTCCCACGATGAAACTTCTACCACCTTTGGCATTTATGCTTCTCCAGTTTCAAAGTAAGTAATTTTTGCGAACGTCGATTGTTTTTCTTTTGTGTCAGTCTTCATTTATTTTTCTGGTGTCTCACAAGCATAAACTGTATTTTCAACGATTTTATATGCCATCTACTCATTAGGATCAACTCGATATGTGACACTCAGCGATCAGACGTAGTGATGACGTCACATCAGTAGCAGCGAATTGCCATACAAATCATACCATACAAAGAGGATTTGAACTTTGAAATCAGGCAAACCACCCCAGGACTTGCAGGGAAAGAGGACCAATTACCAACTGTCCAGAAAGCCCTAGCAATGGAGCTGATTGACAGAGGATACCCACGTGACACCAGGTTTGTGTTTTTTTCTAATAGACACGCCCATTCGCAATTCAGCTCACCACTGAACTCCAGTCAACAACCTGTTGCGAAAACCATTAAATGCATATCATCGGTTGCAATGAATCATAACTCTTAGCAGCGCATTATTAGGCTTGAACCGGTATTAAAATGTTGTGCGTTTCTGCAAAGGCACAGAAGGCTCATTCCAAATTCCAAATTCTAAATCTGATCTGATCAATCCGATGAGGTTTTGCTTTCGACCAATACGCTATCTGATTGGTCAAAATCGAAACCTCATCCGACTGGTCAGATCAGATTGAAATTTGGAATTTGGAATTTCGCATTTTGCATTTCGAATTTCGCATTTGGAATTTGGAATTTCAAATTTGCATCTTGGCTAGTTTGGTAAGACCTGAATTAGGAATTTGGAATCTGGAATTCCGCATTTCGGATTTGGAATGAGCCTTCTGGGCTTTCGTGCGTTTCCGTGTTGCCCAATATTGTTTGTTTTCTGTTTTTCCTTCTTGGCAGGTCTTGGTTTCTATATCTGTTTAGAGAATTCAAAGCTACAATGAACTGTGGAGAACAACCGCATACAGGTGTTACACCGGCCTCTGAAAAGAATGAGAAACTGCACAGGTGCCTCCCCCGCCTGGGCGTCGAAAATGTATAAATACAGTGGTTTCTATCTCGGTACTGCGCAACTGACTAGACGTCAACAACGGCTAGCGCACATAAGTCCTTAATATCATTTCTCCATATAACAAGTATGTCCTATAAATACACATTTTCTTCAACTCTTATCATCGCATGATCATTGTTTAAACCATTTTCTTCAAAGTTGTCCTTTATCCATTTTGCAGAGAAACCCCAAACGACCCTCATATGTGTGAACCGGATAGACAACATACTTAATTACCGTGCGCTGGAAACAAGTGACTGGAAAATATACAGCAATTAAGATCGTGTACTGCCAGTAAGGTACTGAAGACTGCAGGAATTCCACCGTGCCTAACACAGATGATAACATTGCAGCCTTTTTCGTTGATGCCGACAAGACATATAATTAGTTTGTGGTGGTTGAAGATGGTGGGGATGTTGTATACAGGAGCACGGTTTTTGTTGATTTTCACACAAACACGTCAGGTGAGTCGGGTTTGGCTTAAGTTGTGGATACTTGTATCGACATTATTCGAAAAACTGTAGAGCTGAAAACGCGTTAAGACCCAGTGTCATGTATCAAATCCCTCTTATATAGCCACATACTTTTATTTGTATCTACTATATATCACCAAATCGAATTTCGACAGAATATAGAACCGTCGGATTAAATTGTCATTTGGCCTTTTTGTATCAACTATTCTAATATAATAACCAGATAGAATTTCGACAGAATATAGAACCGTCGCACACAGTTGATCATGCACTCGGCACTAAATGTAGCTGGTGGTTGCTTAAGCACACCAAACAGACCACTTGGATTCGCAGTGACTGAGACAGTGATCGATGCAGTTTTTCACCAACCAGACAGTTGACCCCAATTGGTCTGTGTTCAGAAGCTGGTCATCTATATTTTTTATCACTAGCATATTAAATGTTTGTCTTCGTCACATTACTGGCTATAGTGTTGCATAGCAAAGCTTTCCGAGATCATGAATTAGAAAACATGTATAAAGTGCAATAGATCAGGTATCAGTCTGACCTCAATAGCTCATAAGATGAGCAAGGCAACAAGGAAACCAAGTCGTCTACAAATGTATTAATTTTTACTGTATAAGCTCTCCTCACTAGTCTGATAATTTAATTAATCAAAATGATGTTATTGTTTTTTAACAGTTTTTCCTCTTGTTGGTGGTTTAGTAGGAGGAGCAGTCATTGTAGCTATCTCAGGCGTCATTTTGGCAGTTGTTCTATGGTAAGATACTTAGTACAGTCTGATACATAGTTGTCAATATTTACATCAACAAGTTTCTTGACGCTCGCATACCTTACGATATATAATTAAAAACACCAGAAAATATCAACACATGAAGCTAGCCCATAAAATATTAGATAACTTATATTTACGGTCAACTTGGGTGTGAGATATGTTGCTTTTTCCCTTACAAAATTGCTTCCAGCAGGACCATGACTTCTCCAAAGATGGCAATCGAAAATAATAAAATCGCTATCAACAGTACACTAGAATGTTATCTAACCGTAGGCCGACCAGAAATTTAAAAACTATGTCAAAAACCGCATTGCACCACTAGCAAATCCTTATTTCATGCAGTCTACCAAAAAAACTAGAGTTACTACGAAATATATACTCACATTTATATTGAATGAACTTGCAACGCATATATATATATTTTATTAACGTGTCACTTTTTACAAAAAGCCAGCCTGCAAAGGCTTACGAGACACAATAATTCATAATTTGCAAACGGGAGCGCAACATGTCGACCGCGGCAAAGGGAGGGGTGGTCCGACCATACACGACTTATTCTACTTAAGATTTTAGGCGGTTTATTTACGCATTTGGTAGATGAGTCGTATATAGCTAGCTACACGTCCTGCCACTGTCGGACTCGACAGAAGCGCATTCAGTCCACCGCTCCGGTCCATGGAACCAACATTTTCACCAATATCCAACAGCAAGTCCACCCGCTCTCGGCTATATTTTGTACACTCCAAAAGAAAATGGAACTCATCTTCCACTTTTTCATCACCACAGTTCTTACAGGTTCTATTTTCAAGCGGCACACCCCGATATCGTCCTAATTCTATACCTAGAGGGAATGTACCGTTACGCATTCTTGCTATTGTAGACCTACTTGCCCTACTTAGTGGCAATAAAACATATCTCTCCGTACCGAATTCCTGTTTTAACAACTTAAACGTTCGTAGTTTTGGCATGTTCACCACCTCATTTTTCCATTTAACCACATAGTTTGCCATGAGAGCGTCCCTTTTTCTGCTGCTGAGAATGTCCTGTGTAGCATGGGAGCATCATAAATGTTAGTCATATTACAATCGTTCAAAATAGTTTTTATACTTTTGCACCAGTTATCTTTCCCTTGTCTAGATAACTCATAATCCCATAGAAATATGTGTTTGGCAATTCTATGAACAGGCAAAGTACACAGCTTAAACCACAAGTTACACATCTTGACATGATGCCTGATAGACAGCGGTATGGAACCCATGTCGCCCACTATTGCCGGTATAGCTGAAAATTTACCAACTCCTAGAAAGGATCTTAAACACCGCAAATGAACTTTCTCACATGGTCTATAAGTTTTAAAACCCCAAACACTGCAACAGTAGTCCATCACTGGCACCACCTGAGCGTCATATAAGCGTATATACGAATTATACATGAGTCCTCTTGCCGTCGAGAAATGCTTCGCTAAAATACCTGCTAGAGCCTTTGAGGCCCCTTTCGCTAACACGTCTGCAGTGTGGGTATAATCTAAATATTCATTCAGTTCTACACCCAGATAACGATAGGCATTAGTTCGCTCAATATCATGTTCTCCAAAATGAAATACATAATTAGTTGGCGCTTCACATTTCCTACGAAAGTACATAACTTTTGTCTTTTCAACGTTCACTGCCATACGCCACTTTATACACCAATCCCGCACCATGTCTATCATGTTTTGGAGCGATTCCTCATTGTCACTAATCAGGGCGATATCATCAGCATACAACAGAATAGCTATATTTCTACCGTTTATAGCTACGCCATTTCCTTCACTGTTTATCTGTTCCGCTAGATCATTGAGATATAAAGCAAAAAGAGTTGGCGATAGGCTGTCCCCCTGTCTAACTCCGCACGTTGTCCTAAAACTATCAGTCAGACACCCATTGATGCGCACGCGTGCATCTGTATCCTTGTACATTGACACAACTGATTTAAGGAATCTGCCGGAGATGCCTTTACCATACAGCTTTGTTATCAACAGTTTTCTATCTATCATATCAAACGCCTTGGAGAAATCCACATAACAAACAAAAGTAGGCTTTTTCTGTTGTTTTCGATTTCTCACTATTGTTGTCAGACTAAAGATATGATCCTCGCAACTCCTGCCTTTCCTGAACCCATTTTGCTCATCGACCAACAAATCATTGTCGTAATGCCGTGCCCCCCAAATTGCTCCAGCCACGGCACCATAAACGCATAACCATGGTAAATCATGTGTCGAGTGAAATGTTCGAATGGGGTTACGTCATAAGGACGGTATGTTAATTCCATTCCAAATGCTTAACAGAGCTAAATCACGTCATGTAGTCCAGATGTATCAGGTTAATCGAACTTCCATGTACATTGGTTGTGTTAAGCATATTCGCCAGGTCTCATTAAGCTTTTTTACTTCCGTAGGAAACGTTCACTGGCACGATGGGGGAGGAAGCAGAGTCATCGACCTGCAAATGGCATCGCAGATAAAGATGATACTGGAATCAGAGAGAACCAGCTATCTACAAATGACACCGCAGATTACGACGATACAAGGATTGAACTTAGAACAGACGGAAATAGCTCTGTACAGACAGACAAGAATATTGGGACTGAATACGAAAATCATCCATTTCACCCTAAACGTCCACCCGACCAGAATGCTGCACTGCCTATGGTTATGGAGCCCGACGACCTAGAAGATGATGTAGACGTCGACGCATATGACTACGTAGATAGTTCTACGGCAAGGCAGCGAAGAGCTTCGGGCGAAAACCCAGCTCCCGAACCTCATGATCATCAAATGGAGTACGCAACCCCGTATGTGCAGTTCGGGCAGGATGTCTCAAGCAAGAACAAAATGGGTCAGGAGAGACAGGAGCCTGAAGACACGGACAGAATCCCTAAACACGGACAACCTGGCCAGAGCACAGCCGGGAGCAGATCAAGCCAATCCGATGGCGACAATAAGCGGCCTAAAAGTTTCTCGAATGACGATATTGTTCACAGCCAAGAGTCAACATACGCCAATTTAGGTCGAGTAGAGCCTGTTCACCATGAAGAGTATCTGGACCTCAGACATGTCAGACAGTCATGTTTGGAATAATAGGGTATCGGCATCTCAATTATAAGCGGCGCTGATTTTTGATAGGGTATGCAGCGAACGGTCACGCACCTTAATAAAAGTCTGTACTTGATGTTGTACTTGAAAATACATGTAGTACCTTTGGAAAAACAGAATTTAACTTTTTGTATGATTTGGGGAGGAGGGGGGGGGGGGGCATTTATCATAAAAACCATATTAGAATTTAAAATGGTCTATGGGGCTAATATTCGGCGATATTTCCATATCACTACGCGTGCATATAAGTTCCTGTCTGTGGCTTTGAACCTAACATCCAAAAATGAAGTACAGCTGTGAAAATAAATGAAAAAAGCGCCGCCTATGTTCAGATCACCCAAGCCTAAGAAATTGATAACCTTATTGTCGGTACTAATTGTCTCACCATAACCGCGAGGGTGAGCTAAATATTTATCTCCATCCGAGCAGCTCCCCACCAATTTCTATTCCAAAAACATCTCAAATGAAATAACCTATTAGTGGTTTAAGCTTTTTGATTGCTTCCATATTTGTGACCTGCCATGACGAAACAAGTCAACTAGTGCCAAGTGCTACCATGCCCCAGTGACATTCAGCGCCACCTATAGCGGCGGGCGCAGTTTTGCTGACACCCTATTGAGACCGATCTAAAAACTCTTAAAGGGACCCTTGCATGTATGTCGTGGTTTTGTCCATGCTTATGGTTGTTGTAATTAACAACAACGATGAACAGGTAGGAGGCACCCGTGTATAGCATGATGCATTGTATTGTTATTAACGTAATCTACATTGTAGGAGGCGGGTAGGCATGGTGACAGTCATACGTCACACCGGTATTTGTAAATAAAAGACCTCGTCACGTCCGCAGATTTCCTCTGAACATGTCTGCACATCGCATTGTTGATGTTTAGACTGTTTTGAACGTCTTTACGATGGCAAAAACAAAATCTCCCTACAGGAACCATCAATATACTGTCTTCTCCCACTTAACCGAGCGCGGCTGAATCGTAAAATGACTAAGTCCAAATGAATAGGCCGATTTTACTGGTGGCAGGCGAACATTAGAAAGAACAGCCACAGCTGATAATTGACTCCCTTTTCGTGGGCAATGCCAATGTCTTCCACGTAAGTGGATAAAAGACATGAACATTGACATGGGGTAGTCCTGTACTGAATGAATGAATACAATACAACTAACGTCCTCGTTGTATGCCTATAGTGTTGGTTGACCAGAAATTTCTAAGCTAGTGTCTATGATAAAGCCAGCTTCATCAGTCTGCAGAATGTCCCAATAAAGAAGTCTTGCTGTCAACGAATGAATTAAAGAACAGATTTACTTATTGATTTACCAATCAATTTTATTATCCAAACGGGATTTACACGTCATAATCAATAACATCATCATCCTCTTATCCTTCCGAAAACTCAATCCCCTCAACAAACTGCTCAAGCTCATCATTTTCCATCTCTACCCCCTCCCCAACTTCGTCATCGTCCTCAGGAACTAGGCCACTGGCTCTCAAACCCTTCATAATCGTCTGTTGTGTGACCCTTTCCCAGCCGAGGCTGATCCTCCTGACCACATCCCGCCTGGTGATCCGCTCACAATAACCTTGATCATCGGTGTGGCCGATTTTCCACACTTTCCAAATGGTCCTCAGGTGACACTTGAAGCTCCTGTTTACGGTTAAGTCCAAGGGCTGCAACAGCGAAGTACATCGTCCTGGGATAAAAGTGTCTGTCCCATTCTCTGCGGTGATTGCATCACGAAATTGCTGATTTCGATGCGCCGGATACCTGTCTAAAAGTAACAGTAACAGGAACGTGGCCCCTGCTACAAATGGCACAATCAGGGCCTGCAACCACTCGATTAGCGATTAGTGTCGTGCTCAACCCTGTGGACTACCAGTTACCTGGAAAAGCAAACAACAAGTATGAACATTTACATTACTTTTCTGAACAGTCAGACACGCACAATGTTCTGGTTGCATCCATGACAAACCTACAACAATCTTAGTCAAAGAAGTTCTGATTTTCCTAAAAAATACTACCATTAACTAGAATGTCTGAACGTCAATGACAGCACTGATGACGTCAGGTACATGTCCTGTACTACAACCACGGACTTGTATTCTATGCCAATACTCACTCGCACTTTGTCTGGAGCATCCGCCTGAAGCTGCCGAATGACGTCACCATCTGGTGTCAAGCCTCTGAAGTTGAGCTCGGCTCGTCCTTTTCGTCCGTCTGTCGTATTACTACTAGAGTCACCGTGCATCCAAGTTTCGGGTTGCCTTGGGATGATCTAATGTCAACATTCTGGAATCCAGTCGCTTCCATTGTTGATCTTGGCACCATATCAAACAACACGAACGTCTCATTCATGTTCATAATGACATCAAAATCAACGTCTCTGATGAGGTCGGCAAAATCTCCCCGGTAGTCGGCAACTAAAGCCTGGGCGTTGTCAGGTAACCCCCTTGAATCGTTGGTCTTCCTTCGATAGCTGATTGGTTTCCTGAAATGGAATTTGCATATTGTTAAAATTCACCGAATACAATCCATACGTTAAGGCCGATCCATGCAACAGCGGAATAAAGCTCACCTTTCCATAAAGTTGCTAAGCCAATGTGCAGATGCATGGAAAAGGTATAGCAGGGGTCTCTGTTCTTGTTATTTGGCCTTCGTTTCGTTCGGAAGCTCTGCCCACCATTGCCGAAATTCTCTTCCAGCTTGCCCTTTAATATCCTCAACGGAAACAGGGAAACCAAGTCTTCGACGCTCAAGGAACCAGGCGTTCAAATTGTTTTCCATTTCGGGCCAGTATGCTGAAATAAAAAAGCTAACACGTTTTATATAACATCTTTGGAAATATTGATTGGTGATGACCACTGGTATGAACGAAATGTTAGTCCTAAGAATAAAGGTCCCTGGAACAATAATACTGATTGTTAAAGGCATGGTCAGGGTCAGTCGCTTTGATGTATCATGCGACTTATTCTTCCGTCCATGACACAGAAGCGGACTTATTCCAGTCAGTATAGGCCAACAAAGAATGAAATTCATTTAGCGAGGAATAGAATGCTTGAAGAAAAACTACCTTGTGGATCAGTTCCGTGTTGCCGTTGTCTCCTCCGTCTTCTATGGTCTTGAGTTGATTTATCTCTGAGGGCAAACAAGTCATCCTGTGTGCTTATCGAACGTCTAAATGTCTGCGGTGCTATGCGGTGGTGTCTAGCACAGGATGTCGCAGTTTCAGCATGACGTAATCCTATAGCATGCTCCAATTGGTATGTCTCGATAAGGTCAATCTTCTGATTGAGACTGTAGCTTTTCTGGTGCCTACGTGCACCCGGTACAGCTTGGTTAGCATCATCTACATCATCATCATCAGTAGTGGTATCAGGGTCAGGGCTGTCAACATCATCTCCATACTCCATTCCATACGTTAAGATCATCATGGTGCCTGCTAGGCCTACCCACAAACTCCATCGGATTGCGTGCATCTTACCAGAAGAACGTGGTCAAAGCAAGATGGCAGAAAACAATTGTGACATTTGACACGAAAGTTCCCTTTATTGGATTTTCCCCTCAAGAAAACGATTCCATAATCGATTAGATAAAATAAATTCATTTAAAAGACTCTGGATCGGTCAACCATTTACATGGACTTGTAATAGACTTACGTAACTTCAATAATCATCACCCTGACTACAGGGATTACTGGGCCTGGCCGCGACCAGGCGTTATTGAATTGACAACATTTACAAGGTTGTCTTCCTATATCCATTGGTCACTATAATTGGCTGTCATATTGAATGTTTGCAGCCCACCCGTAAAATACTACAGACTGCCATGTTTCTGGACTTAGTCATTTTCGAGCCATTTTCCTGGCGCTCGGTTAAGTGGGAGAAGACAGTAGTAGGTTCTAATCATAGCCATTAAACCACCCATGAAACTACCCACATTTTACAATAATATACTTGTTTTATTTTACTATATCAAATGTAAATAAAATGATTAATTCTAAGCTTTAAAGGTAGCCGAGCCCATGCCTTTGCCGAAATTCGCTAAAATTGTTCAAAATATGTTAGCCGCATTTTGTGGATTACAATATTTTGTAACTGTTTCAAGTGGAAGCAGCAGATTGGTTTCAGTCTTTACCGGTACACTCCTGCTGGCGCTCCCGTCCCGCTATTTGTATCTCACACGTCTTATCTCATACATCTTCGTTGTAAATTGTGAATGTTTAATATAATACAATATGTATACAGGAGAATATTGCAGGAGAACTGCGAACGTGGAAAGGGTATTTACCAGGGTAGGCATCCTCATCAAACCTTGCGTGAGGATCGGGTAACAATCTACTGTAGCCGGTGTAAAAGGAGTACCCGTCCGCCGTAGAATGGGTCCGCCAGACGCTATCTCCTAGGAAAAAATGTCCGTGGATGTGCAATCCTGGGAAAAAATGTCCGTGGGACTAGTTATCCATGGGAAAGTATGACCGGCCGCCAGGAAAAATTGTCTCTGAAGGACAGTTATTCCTAGGATTCAGAAGTCCCGAGCACTTAGGCAGAGAGTTCAAGTATCCAAGTAGCATAAAAAGGCAGCGATACGTTGGTGTATATGAAGATATTTTCTTCGTTGCAAAATGATATTCGTCATCATTGCTGCCTTTACTTGGATACTTGTATGTTATATTCAGCGTCTATTATTTGATAATAAACAATACACGTTTAATGAGGAGGTGATTTTATTGCATTCAGAATACATGTGTGATACACAGGATCAGGTACTTGTCTGAACAGGTTCAGGATCTATAGAGCGAGTCAATTAATACAATATCATTTTAATTTAGTTCTGGACGTAAATCTTCAGGGAACTACCGTGTGCAGCCCCCCTAATGGGCAGTCCTTCAAGGGTCTGAAGCAAGTACCCGTTCTTTGCGTGAGAACGTATGCGGTACGGACCGAGCCAAGGTTCCTCCTTCTTGCCTCCGGTCACTTCTCTCCTTTTTTTCTCTCAGCATCAGGGTACCAATGGGAAGGTCCTGGAAAGTTAAAATGAATTTGTATGCTGTACAACATTTATCTCTTTGACAGATCTTTTTTTTATTTTTTAAATGATCATAAATACTTACATCTTGTTGTTTACGCCTTGCGTCGTAGTGTTTCTTTTGCTTCTGTTGTGCCTTTGCTATGTTAACCATGACCTTCCCCGGAATGACTTTCTTCACATTCTGTGCTCTCTTGACAGATTCCTCTGCAGACGTCGTGCTCGGTGGCGCTGTCATCAGAATTTATCGCCATTTCGCCTACAATCATTTCGCCTACAGCCATTTCGCCTACCAAAAAATACCATTTCGCCTGCAACCATTTCGCCAGCAGCCATTTCGCCTACATCCATTTCGCCTACAGCCATTTCGCCTACTTGCCATTTCGCCTACCTACCATTTCGCCTACCTACCATTTCGCCTACCTACCATTTCGCCTACCCGCCATTTCGCATACTCGCCATTTCGCCTACATACAGAAATGCCATTTCACATAGTTCTGAATATATTTGTTTTAAATCCTCCATATTGATACGAGTATCAGTAAATAATATATGTTATCAGGCCTTATACCTACTGTTGCAGAGAATTTGCAAATCCACCACATCTGTCAAAAATATATGTTTGGCCCTATGAAGGCCTACTGTTGCAGAGGATTGTATCCCATTTCCCTTTTAGAGTCCTAATCATCATACACTAATTTGTTGTTGTTGAAGCTCTAAATTGGTTACTGGATTAATTACTGGATAAATTGTATCACTATAAAGTGTGTCACACAACATAAGCAAAATAATTAAGCCTATAAAAGGATTCACAGACAATAGGAAACTGAAGAAAATGGCTTCGGTGGTAGAAATACTTGTAAGGCGGAGATTTAAAGAGAGCTTCATTGGTCACATGCACCTGGCAGATATGAGTACAGTCACTATGCCACAGGTGTGGCTAATGACTACAAACGTATGGATTATCAAAAAATAGGTTGACAAATAGTGCATAATGTTCCATAATTCATAGGTCTGTAGTCAATAGCGCCACCTGATGTATAGTGACCGTACTCCTATCTGCCAGGTAAATATTTGCCTCAAACCACCTCTATTCAATACAAATATCCAGAAAGTCCTACTTTCCTTCCAATTCATAAAAAAACAAATATAGCAGTAAAAGTAGGCGAAATGGCTAGTAGGCGAAAAGGCAAGTAGGCGAAATGGCTAGTAGGCGAATTGACAAATAGGCGAAATGGCTAGTAGGCGAAATGGGTAATAGGCGAAATGGTAACCGGCGAAATGGTTATAGGCGAAATGGTTATAGGTGAAATGGCTGTAGGCGAAGTGGTTTTAGGCAAAATGATTGTAGGCGAAATGGCTGTAGACGAAATGATTGTAGGCGAAATGGCGATACACCATCCTCAGTGACCTCCTCGGGGAGGATTGGTTATCTGCAAGGAAAGCGAATTGTTGATGGATATTAGATGTTCGAGTTTTCTCGCGAAAGGTGTCACCTCACTTGTACTTATGGCAAGTTTTATAATTAATTGCCTTTACCTCGTCTTTTGACTGTACGTACCTTCCGTACATCAGGAAAAGGGGAGTGTGCAATGTCGATGCATGTTTTGAGGTGCTGTATGCGAAAACGCACTCCTCTAACTGCTCATCCCAGTACAGTCGGTCAGACGTCAACTTCAGAAACATGCCCTCGAGCGTCTGGTTGAACCTTTCTGGAATAGAAAAGTATAGCACATGTAACGTACTACAAACACCATACAATATTTTCACCAAAACTGTGCGGCTGCCCCAGGACATACCACCATGTCTTACCATGTTACTGAGAGGTTCAAAGACTCGATGGCGATAGCCACATGACTCATACATTGTTCACCTGACCTATACAACATATTTTGGGTCGAAATGGCAAGCTTCCTAGTGTAATCCCTCGTTGATGTCATGCACTTCATTAACTCACCAGTTAAACCGTTGGACTGGGGATGGTAAGCGCTTGTGCGATTGTGTTTCATCATCAGTATGTTGGTGATCTCTCCCACTACACTGTTATTACATTCTCGGCCATGGTCTGAGATTAATGTCTTGGGAAATCCAAAGCTGAAATTTGAACCAAGGCGTTATGAAAATCATACAGTAGTATGCTGGTGGAATATATTTGCTGGTTGTAACAGCAACGCAACTTTAGCGCCAGAATCATTAAATTGACTGAATAAGTAGAAGCATAAATTCGGCGATCAAAATAATAAGGTTTTCAGAAAAAGAACCTAAAACTTACCAGAGAAATAGGTTGTACAGTACATTAGCCACTCCGATAGCCTCCTTTAAGTAGGAAGGGGTTTCGCTTGTGCTAGTTTTGTAAAGTAACAAGTCACAGTACACACATACTTATTCCCCCGTGGCGTTTCATCCATCGGACCTATCAGGTCGATTCCAATCTGAAATTGAGATCATTTATGATTTTTAGGTTATTGTTGTCTACCCGTTAAACCTATTTTTTGCGATACCACTGACTGAAAGGCGTAAACGTGTTAACTACATGTAGGTTTACAAATCAGCACCCTAATAATACTTACAATTTGCCAGCCTTCTGGCGTGGTAATGGGGATAGGATGTAATGCGGGTGCAACCATTTTCTCCTTCCTATTGACCCTTTGACAGCGATCACACTGTTTTATTAAAGATACCACATCCTCTGTAAGTGATTGCCACCACCATCTGTCAGATATTTTGGCTAGAGTCTTATCTCTGCCAAAGTGGCCACCTGTCGAAAAAACAATTAAGAAATTATTACGAATAGAAAGTGTCAAATGAATTGTGTACACCTAGTACAATGTAGAACAATAATTAGGCTTCGCATCAGTACTCACCAAGACGAGAAACATGTGTTGCATGCACAATTTCCTTTCTTTCCTCTGGCTGATCTACTACCTTGTGCCATTTTTGCTGATCAACTTCAGGTGCAGGCATTTCTTCAGCATCTAATGGGACGTCACCTTTCTTGATTGATTTTTTTCTGTACCACAATATGCCGTTGTCAATCTGAAGACAAAAAACACCAAGGTGAGGTAGTCTTTCAAAGACGCGCCTGAACAGGCAGGATACGGACACACCTTAAATAAATGCCCTGAGGACATTTGATATGGGAAATAATGTCCGACGGATGCCAGTTCCTAGAATCAAACGTCCGTCGGGCACGATATACTATATTCAAAAGGCCATGGACACTATGTCCTAGAAAAATACGTCCTGCGGACATAAGGTACTGGGAAGAAAGTTCCGAGGGACATCGTGAACTAGGAAATGAAGTTCAACGCAAAGTTTACAAAATTTGGGGAATGATTTTATACCATATAGCATGTATAAAATAAAAGTATTTACCTTGAAGTTGTAATTAGCAGCTCTTGTAATGGACCTATTCAGCTCGGGCTTAGCCCCAGGAGGATACCTTATGGTCGACAGGTATAGAAAAACATGCTTCGTGTTCAAATCAGCAGACAAACTGGGACAAACATTACTGTCATAATTGTAGTAGAAAATTTGTCCTATAGTATAAATTGTCCTCTTCCTTATATGGTATGGGAAAATGTGTCCAGTTTGGACAATTTCCCCAGGTACCAGGGTCCTACGGACCCTGGTACCTCATTACTGGTACTGGTACCTCATTACTGTTACACCGGGGCTAAAACTTCGAGCTACCTCGAGCTACCTCGAGACACCATCGCGAACTCAGGATCCACTGTTGTATTTTTTAATTTGCGGCCCTATGTCATGTCCGCTACAATCTCCGATGCGGTGGGTGTACCATTTAAAATTTTCGAAATCTGAAATGAACAGTCCGTGTTAAATGGTGAATAGACAAAGCAAGAGATGGTGACTAATTATTGGTGACTAATTATTAGCGCCTTGCCAAATTATATGACTCGAGCCCGCCGCCACTGCTGAAGACTTGCGGCCGATCGGGTCGGGTAATGTGGACAAGTGTTCGACTTGTCGTTGGTAGTCGTAAGCGGTAGCTCGACCCAGTCAGACTGGATTGGTCCATTCTTAAGAGTTGTTGCCGGCGGTCATGTGATGCAAACACCCTTGCGACGTGATCCGATCGGCGGGTCATAAACTGTGGTAAGGGTGCGACGCGATTCATCTGCGATAGCGAATCGGGACTTTTCATTAAATCACATGATTGCTGTTATCATGGCAGACTTTTGGACTGACATTCTAAAATACCTTGGTACCGTAAAGTCAACTTTTAAATGGAAAATGCATAAGCCTCGTTCTGAGAGTGGAGTGTTTTGGACACGCAACCAAGATGCTCTACCAAAGTTCCCTCGGGTTGCACTGAAATGTGGAAACCATGCACACAGCTCACTTCAGAAGTTTGAGGCTCTCGAAACACTGCTTCAAACACAAATCAGCCAAGGAAGCATCAACCACCCTAAGTTTTTAGCTCACCTCTTAGCAGAGGTGAGCTTATCCCATACCGTGGCGTCCGTCGTCCGTCGTCGTCGTCGTCGTCGTCGTCGTCGTCGTCGTCGTCGTCGTCGTCGTCGTCGTCGTCGTCGTCGTCGTCCGTCGTCCGTTAGCAGGGCACGTTTCGTAACTGTTAGAGCTATTGAGTTGAAACTTGGTACACATGTACCCTTATGTAATGACACCTTGGAGACCAAGTTTCGGTCCGATTCGTTTCATGGTTTGGCCACCAGGGGGCCAAACGTTAAAAGTGAAAATATGCAATATCTCCCTTAATAGTAGTCGGGAAATTTTGAAAAAAATATGGTAGGTACTTCTAGCAAAGGTGCATCATATATCCTCCGGGTTTTTGATTTGACCTCCTTTTCAAGGTCACAGAGGTCAAATGGTGTAAATTGGCCGTTAGGATGTAACGATGGCACGTTTCTAAACTGCAATGACTATTGATACCAAATTTGGTACACATTTACCCCTTAGTCAGGTGATCTCAGGGACCGAAGTTTGGTCCAATATGATTCACCACTTGACCACCAGGGGGCAAAATCCAAAAACCTTAAAAATGTGATTATTCCTTAACTTCTTGCCCGATTGCCACCAATTTGATATCATGGGTACATCTAACCACCATACAGTATATGTCACCCAGGTTTTTAATTTGACCTTCTTGTCAAGGTCACAGAGGTCAAATGGCGTAAATTCGCCGTCAGGCCGTAACTATGGCACGTTTCTTAACTGCAATGACTATTGATCACAAATTAAGTACACATGTACCCCTTGGTCAGATGATCTCAGGTACCGAAGTTTGGTGCGATCTGATTTGCCGTTTGGCCTCCAGGGAGGGGGCCAAATCCTAAATTCTTCAAAATGCCATTATTCCTAGTAATGACTTGCCCGATTGGCACCAATTTTATATCATAGGTACATCTAATTCTAACAACCATTCAATGTGTCACCCGGGTCTTCTTTGATTTGACCTACTTTTCAAGGTCACAGAGGTCGAATGTTATGTAAATTGGCCATTTTGGGGAAATTGTAATTGCTTGGACCTACATCAAACCTAACACTACATGACACAATACCATGCTCTTTATCCATCTTTCCTCCACATGAGGTGAGCACAATGGCCTTGGCCATTTCATTTAATGAGCACTACACATATTTGCTGAGAAAAACGCTCCAAATAGCCCATTTGCGCGGATTTTAGCATCACTTGAGCGAGCCGATGCGGACTTCCTATACGCGCTGCCGTAACATAATGTAAACAACGGCGCTACCGGCGCTCCGGGCAGGCGAGGATGGAATTTGCCAAATTCGCACATATTCAAGTTATTTTCGTGGCCTATCTTTTTAAGTTTGAGGTATTTTAGAATAGAAATTGAACCCTCGGCTTCGGACCTTGGTTGAGTTACCAAGACAGTCTCGGGTGGAGCTAAAATTTCGTCCAAACCCTCGCCTATCGGCTCGGGTTTGGACTGTATTTTAGCTCCACCCTCGAGTGTCTTGGTAACTCAACCAAGGTCCTCTTCCTCGGGTTCAATTCCTTAAATCGAACGTGAAGACCGTCTCATTCGATCAGCTTTGGCGTGAAAATCCCTGCTTGTACGCTGTATCGCCAAGGGATCCAGATTACTCAAACTGGGTAAAAAATCAGTATCCTCATTGCAAGGGCTGCAAAATATTCCTTTCTTCTTATTCCCACTATTGTGCCTGTACCCAGCAAATTGGAGAAAGCTTGAGTTATCAGTGCCCACCTTGATACTGGATACGTGTTTCAGTTGAGGAGCCGGGGTTCGTTCAAAGAGCGAACTAATTCAGTGTAAATCCCAAAGTTATGGTTATCTAGGCCTCGAAACTGGCCCGCTGAGACACACACGGGCAGGTCGAAGTCTTAGCCCCGGCTACAGTAAATTGTTACCAATTGAAATTAAAATTTGCCTTTGATTGGAGACCGTGCTAAACGGTACTCTTTTCAATACAGTTAACATTTCGACAAAACTCTATGTACTTAAGAATGATTTAGGATTAAACCAAGCATTACATCTGAAAATAATTGAAAGTGCAATTTTTTTATGAAAAGTTTTAACAACACTGAAGAATGGCTTGCTATTTCTGACTTGAATTTGAAGAAAACATTGAAACCTTTTCTTATTGTTTGGAATATCAGAAAAAAACTGTTTTGTATGCAAGTATGCTCGCTTTGAAAAGTATTCAATTTAGAAAAAAAAATAATCGAAAGATTTCACCCTTGATTCGATAAATGTCGGTAGATCTCATTTTGCAGAAATAACCCTTACTCTGCTATGTTGAATTTTAGTAGAGCCAAAACCAGGTCCCTAGCCGGGCAGTCAACGCTGACCAGGCGTCTGATCATGAAGAGTGCTACAGTTTTGTCTTTTAGCCAGTCACAGAGTGTATTTGTGCCAAGAGCATGAATAAGGGTGCTGTGTGTCTGTGCATTTAACTTCGATTAATCTATTTTTACCAGAGTACACCCTGTGTTGACCCGATCGAGTTGCTTTACATTTAAGTCCCGAATGTCTGTCCCATATTTTCGCAACTGTTTGGAGTGAAGTTGTTTTGATGACCCAGATATATGTGACAAAAGTGTTGTTACTGTTTTTGTTTGTTTCATCCTTCAATGACAGAAAATATATAGGCCTACATTTAAACTCAGAGCACGTTTTCCTGAATGACCAAAAAGCAGCTACTAGTGTACTTGTAATTGTATAGTATATAGTCTAGTATGTAATCTGTTTTTTTACTTCGACTCGACATGAGGCAATTTTTTGAAATAAATTGTTTATGTACAGGCATAATTCTCACTTGCGCAGTTGACCCCCCCCCGTCAAACTTGCCCCTGAGATGCATGGCATATTCCGAATCGATCTTAAAACCAAAATGGTGATGAAAAAATAATACTGTAGAACAAAAGAATTTCACTGGTACTTCATTTTCGCGAAATTTGCGAATAAGTAACGTCACACAGGTCAACCCAAAACATTGTACTATGTGATGGGGTCTTATTAGATACACCCGCAATAGAGGCTTGATCACTCTACCCTCAACAATCATTGCCACTTTATTGAAAATGGAAAAAAAACCAGATATCAGAGAGTTCTCAACGAGTTGTAAGAAGTGCCGTTAGCCCCAATGCCAGTGAACACGTTAATAACGTGACGTCAAATTATATGAGGGTCATTCCACGCCGAACCACTCAATTTTTTTCCGCACCCCCTCTGAATTTGATGAAATTTCACATGCAGGTTGGCATCCTAGAGAAACTACGACACACCAAATTTCAGCTCGTTCCAATTAATTTTCGCGGATTTAGAGCACTTTTAAATTTTCGCGGGTTTTACGTTAAGGCGTGACATTGACATAGAAAATAGGCCATAACTCCTTAACCAGTAAATTTATTGACACAAATTTGGTACCGTTCGCTTGGGGAGAAGATTTCCTTTCCAACAATATGTAACACAGTGACCTTCCTAGGTCATGACCTTTTCAAGGTCATTTAATGTGACCTTGACCTTTGACCTAATTTTTCGGGCAATAAGTATTTTTCGATTTTAATGAAATTTCATTACGGGCAAGAAGATGAACAGATGATTATGTGTGCTAAATTTCAGTTTGGAGAATCAACAGGTTCACGAGATACTGAAGAAAGAGTGGTGTAGTGTATGCTGCAGTTATCGTACTGTGCTTAGTATTAGGATTTCCTGGAAATCACATTTCGAGGAACTGTGTTCCAAGTTCCAAATTTTATTGTAGCTGCATCACTAGATTGAAATTTTGTTATGCCAAAAAGATGTTCTCTTCAAATCAGAAAGTATGTTCTATTGGAAAATCTCTGACAGAAGAATGCCCCCCTCAACAATCGGACAATTTCCATGATCCAAATGAGGATGAGCAGGAGATATTGCAGCTCAGATGTGGACTTACTGCCGATGTTCCAGTGACGTCCATATGTGATTATCACTGGGACAAGTTCTTAAGACTTTACACATGTAATGAACAACAATGTTTGGATCCTTTTGCATGTTGATTTAAATGCTGGAGTATCAAACGAATTGAATAGGAGTTCAATGTAACTAACTGGATGGCAAGAACAGCAAAGAAGCTACAAGAAGATCAAGACGTGATGGCATCACCAAATGCAAAACTTGGGAGAAGACTAAGTGAAGAAGTTATCCAGGCTATTCGTGATTTTTATTTGTCAGACTCAGTCAGTCGTGTTATGCCAGGGAAAAAAGACTTCAAATCAATATATTTCGAGATGGAAGGCAAGAGAAAACCGGTTCAAAAACGACTGGTTTTGTGTAATCTCAAGGAGGCATACACACATTTTAAATCCGAAACTCCAGGAATGAATGTGGGTTTTTCTAAGTTTGCGGAATTCAGACCCAAGGAATGTGTTCTTGCAGGTGCTTCAGGGACACACAATGTTTGTGTTTGCACCATACACCAGAACTGCAAACTCATGTTGAGTTTATTGGGTACTGGTACAAAAACATACCAGCACTTTCTAACGGAAATGGCATGTAACCCTGGTAGGCCCGAGTGCTTCTTAGGTGAATGTAAATTCTGCCCTGGGGTTGATGGTGTGAAGGAGAAACTGTTACTGGAACTAGAAGACAAAGGCATTGAGACGATGACTTATAAACAATGGGTGAGCACAGACAGATGCGAGCTTGTGACTATGGAAAGTGACATTGATGACTTTTGTGACATTCTCTGTGAAAAACTGAAGATTCTGCGCCCTCATGATTTCATTGCAAAACAGCAGGCTGACTATTTGGTCAAGCTAAAGGAGCTGTTGAATGACGATGAGGTGATTATTCTCGGTGATTTCAGTGAGAATTATGGATTTGTAATACAGGATGCTGCCCAAGGGTATTATTGGACCAATCAGCAGGCCACGCTCCACCCTTCTGTGGTATATTACAAAGAGAATGGTATCATTCATAGTATCAGTTGTGTTATGGTTTCGGACTACCTGACACATGATACAGTTGCTGTCAGTTTCTTCCAGAAGGAGTTGATGCCAATCATCAACTCTAAGGTCATTCCAACACGGGTTTTCTATTTCTCCGACGGTGCTGCTGCACAGTACAAAAATCGCAAAAACTTTGCTAATCTCAGTTGTCACGAAGAAGACTATGGTATCCCAGCAGAATGGCATTTTTTTGCCACAGCACATGGCAAAGGGCCTTGTGACGGAATTGGTGGTACACTTAAAAGACTTGCAACGAGGGCTAGTCTTCAAAGGCCACTTGATAACCAAATTCAGACCCCATATCAGCTCTATGAATGGGCCAGGGATAACCTAGACGGGATAATCACAGTATTTTGTCCCAAAACTGACATTGCTGAACATGAGACCAAGATGAAGCCAAGACTCGAGAATGCTATCACAGTGTCTGGTACACAGATACTACATGCCTTCAGTCCAGTGGATCAGCCAAACAAGCTACTGGTGAAACGTTATTCCACCGCATCGGCAAATAGGACAGTAAAAGTTCTCAAGGCTGAGCAGTAGCTTGTTGGGTGTTGACTGTTCGGCATTTTAGTTTGTGTCTGTCTGCACTGATGGGGCACCAGCGATATTGTATGGCAACGTAGAGATACGTTAATAGTGAACTATTCATTTGGCAGTAGTCTTAATCGTTTTAAAAGCAATAATTCCAATAATGAAAAAGTTGACCGCCTATATTAGAGCCTAGAAAGTAGGTCAAGTTGCGATTATTTCTGGTATGCCAAGTCATGTTGTCATAAGACACCCACACACCAAGTTTCAACTTTCTAGACTCGATGATGAGCATACGTGCCACCATTGTTGACGAACAGATGTTCGTTCAGATGCCGGACAAGCAATTAAGACTTAATACCCCTTCCAGATGAGCTAAAATACCAATGTATCCAGAATTCCCCCAGAGTGCTCAGTAATAGGCCCTATGTTCAAAAAGGCAAGGTTTCATGTTACAAAAATTTGGTTAATCACCAAGAAAATGTAACCCATTATTGATAAACTTCATCTTCAATGCTTTCATGCTGAAGAATCACGGATCATACAAACTGGAAGTGTTTTATCATATTCGTGTACAAGTTATCAATAAAACACGTGGGTGCTTACAATAGAGTAATCGTCTGCGTTTTGTCCTTATTATCCCATACACCAATCAGTCTTTCTTAAATATCTTCCTAACCTGTGAATTCTCCAACTTGAATTTTCAATCACGTGTGCTTAGGTATATGTTCTAGCTCTGACATAAGTTTTAAAAAAATCGAAAAATACTCATTGCCCGAAAAATTAGGTCAAAAGTCAAGGTCACATTAAATGACCTTGAAAAGGTCATGACCTAGGAAGGTCATTGTGTTACATATTGTTGGAAAGGAAATCTTCTCCCCAAGCGAATGGTACCAAATTTGTGTCAATGGACCTACTGGTTCAGGAGTTAAGGCCTATTTTCTATATCAAGGTCACGCCTTAACGTAAAACCCGCGAAAATTTAAAAGTGCTCTAAATCCGCGAAAATTAATTGGAACGAGCTGAAATTTGGTGTGTCGTCGTTTCTCTAGGATGCCAACCTGCATGTGAAATTTCATCAAATTCAGAGGGGGTGCGGAAAAAATTGAGTGGTTTGGCGTGGAATGACCCATGAGCAAAATTACATTCAGTTGCCAGAAGGAGTTTAAAGACAATGGTTATGTTCGTTTCTCCTACCATGCCTAAATGCATGTATATCGTCATACTTAATTAAGACTCAAATAAGCTATATTCCCGCCTACGTTGAGCAGCCGTTATCTGCTTCATCCCTAGCAACATATAGATACAAACTGGCTCTCATGATGATTTAATTTCAACAGTAATAGCACGTATATATCGACCAGTTTAAATGAATTAATGCGATCTGTGAAATGTGAATTGGATGAACGCATAAATTCTGACGCGGTCTGTAATTCAAATGATTCAAATTATTCAAATGAAGAGAATTTAATGTCGGTTATATACCTGTCAAAATCATTTCAAAGCAGTTCCTTAGGTGGACGGCCCTTGGTATTGTGGAGCCTCCTTTTAAATGGCTTGAATTCTGTCAGGTTTTGTCCATATCATGTCTAAGGCATTCATGATCAGTGGAATGGCGCGCTTTATCGTCCTCGGAATCAGATAACAAATAATTCCTTGGACCGATAGTCGGAAGAAAAACGTCTTTATTTCGCATAATAACACGTATATATCGACCAGTTTTATGTAAAGTCCTCAACAAAATAGATGAATACGTTTTGTGAGATGATAATTGGATGAACACAGAAATTCTGACGCGGTCTGTTATTCAAATGATTCAAAATAAGAGAATTTAATATCGGCTATATACCTGTCTTGCTTGGGATGTAGGACTGATGCATGGACACTTCCACACACTGTCGATGGGGAAGATAGAATAAGGAGAAAAAGGTATCATTCACTGACTACGTCACTTTCACTGACAATTTACACTCCTCTACCCCATCAAAGGTGCCTGCAAGTGCCCATGATTGATGTGTGATGTCAATAACGTCTAAGAATTCAATAGATGAGATATAATCATACAATTTATGGAATGTTTGTCAAACGACTACAACAATAGTATTTGAATGTGTTTTTATTCCCTACCAGTATGAGTTGGTTAGGTCTGATAGTTTGGTGCAAACATTACATCTAAATATCTATTTCAAGAAAAGTATTATTTATGATTAGCTTTTGTGGACTCTACTTCTGGCCGAAGACTATGTCACTTCGCCAATAAACCAGATTGGCGCCTAACTGTAGTGGCACGCAAAAAGACATATCCCACTTGGAGGAGGAATACGCCCTGGAGAAAATCACCTCAAAGTGCAGAGTGAAAGCTGAAGCAAGAGTGATATCACAAGAAAAGACCAATATTTCAGAATAATGCGAAAATGTTGATTCAAAGTGATATTTAGAGTAGTTCAATTTTGGATCTGCTCATGTCAAAAATGTGACCCGTCACAGCAAAAACAGGCGCATGTCGCACAGGAGATGAGTGCAAATGACACCTAGAGAAAATGGAAGATATCGATGTGCTCATATTTCACAAAAGGAAGACAACAGGGAAATCAATAAACAGTCCGTCTCGACTTGCCAAGCTCAGAGCTTTTCTGTGACGGGTCACACATATCTAAATCATCTCAAAGTGAACACCATTTTGTTAAAAAAAGATATAAGAAATATCAAACACTAAAAGCTATCATTATCAAATTGATGTAAAAGTGTTTTTTGAGGTATCTGAGCAAATTATTTTTATTTTTCCACGATGGTAGCACAGACAAATTGTAGAAATGTTATTCTTCATTTTTGATGCCGACCTTCTGCCAACATCAAATCATAAAGTTCCAATGTTCTACTTTTTTGATAATCTCAATATTCCGATTTGGATTGGACCTCGCCAAGATTAGATATCTCGCCAAGTTCCTGCGAAATACATGTAATTACGACCAAGGGTTGTTTTTTGAAAAAAGCATGATGGTGAGACTGAAATGATAGTTTGAAATTGTGATATTTTGTGATAATTTGATAACTGATTAATTCTTTTTTACATGTTTGAAGACATTATAGCTGAATGTCAACCCAAATCCATTATTCATAGTTTTTGCAGAGGAGGATGATACGAAAGCGTTCCAATCATTCTGACCTATGTCGATCTCAGCTCAGTAAATCATATATAGATAAGTGATTTAAGAGACTGCACTACCCTCCGCAACTAGCACGTGATAATTACACTTTAAAACAATCACAAATTCCATGCCTCTTGAATGAACATTGCCCAATTTAGATATACCCATCTGTGTGAGCTATATTGGCTTAACTAGTCGATACAATGAGACCCGTGACTGTAGATTGGAGTATTCCAATTTAGACTTCCACACGGCAGCGCCTATTCACTGAGAGCTCTATGTCTAAGTAGACAATTAACATTTTATGCCGCGATAACTTTCCGTTCTACACTACGGTACCTGCACTTTTGTTGACGTCGGTACGTAGAGATCGAGGGCGCCTGGGCTCTAGAACGCCCTCCTCAACACATTCGAGTGTCTACTCATGGATATAACCATCAACGTTTGATCCACGGCCCAATCCATGGATAGACGATGGAGAATCCACATCATAGATCCATGCATGAAACCCGTGGTCGTACCAGCGGCCCATCACCCATGGATGGTGTCCATTATAATTTTTTGGACAGGTATCAAAGAATTCATATAAAAATTGGTCGAGTTGCCAAGTTTTGACTTACCAATCATCAATGATTGATTAATTGCATGAAAAAGAACCATTGGTAATAATGATATGAGTTATTCGTATGCATGTCATCTGACTTCCTCTTTTAATGGCATCAAAGAATTCATATAAGACTTGGTTGAGTTGACATATTTTGACTCGTAATAAATTAACAATGATTGATTATATTGCGTGAAAAATGTCGTCGTTACGCATGTGCTTGCCAAAGATTTGAGCTCTTGATATAAATGCTTTTCAAACTCTTTTTTTCAATTTCTATTGTATATACATATATCTCCGGTAGTTGTTGTTTGCACTGTCTGCCTTGTAAGGTGTTTTCGACAAAATGTTCTGACCAACACCCTATATATAGAAATAACGGCCGATCGGACAGCCATTCGTGTTTTCTGAATCAATTTCACTCATTCCGTTTTAGTACTGTCATAACGATACGAAATATGGAGCACAAAGTGGTGATATTTTTGGAAACGATGCTGGTTATTACACAGACTGGTACGTAATAGTTTACATCTTCCTCATGATCAATACAATGTGTTATTACAATATTTCAATAGTTGGCATAGGCTTTTACATTTTCACGGCGATGTAGCTTAAATTGTGTTGAGTGCTAAGCCTAGATGGACCAACAACACACAAACTATAAGTTAACGTAGATCTGCTTTAGCATAGTATAAACATATATGACAGATTATGATGAAACAATGATGTAGGTCAGAACATCGTGTGCGGGGAATTGTTACGATTTCCGCGATTAGGATATGTTATGCTCGTGAATATATTATGCCATGAAATGTATTAGAAAAATTATAAGTATCCCCAAATGGTTATTTTCATAATATAATGCCACTATTTCTTCTCTTGCAATAAGGCCGTTACACGTGACCGATCTAGAACGATCCGGGGCGGTCTAATGTTTCTGTTGCATCCTGCGCCTTAGTCACGAAGTCGGGTCTCACGTCATTAGGTCAAGTGATGTATCATTGCTTGGAGTACCTACGATAAAAATATCATCGAAAACAAGTCACTAATAAGCGACATATTGCACTTTTTACCTTTTTTAGTTTTGGCCTCCTGGTGGCCAAGTAGAGAATACGATCTGATCGAAATTGGGTGTTCGAGGTAACATAACATAGAGAGTCATAAGTACCAAATTTAAAGTTCATAGATGTAGCGGTTAAGAAACGTGCCATAATTACACTCAAACTACCAATTTACGCCATTTGACCTTTGTGACCTTGAAAATTAGGTCAAATCAAAGACCCGTAGGATATGTGATGTATATCATCGAAAACAAGTCACTAATCAGCGATATATTGCACTGTTAATTTTTTTAGTTTTTGTCCCCTTGGGGCCAAAGTCGAGAATCAGATTAGACCGAAATTCGGTGTCGGCGGTTATATGACGTGGGGAGTCATAGATTTCAAATTCATAGCTTGAGTGTTAAGAAACGTGTCATAGTTACACTCAAAGGGCAAATTTACGCCATTAGACCCCTCTGACCTTAGAAATTGGATCAAATCAAAAACCCTTATGATATGTGATGAACCCTTGCTGGGAGAACCTACCATAACACTTTTATCGAAAACGAGTCACTCATAAGAGTGATATCACATTTTTTATGTTTCCATTTCTGACCCCCTTGTAGCCAAGTCAAGAATTAGACCGGACCGAAATTTAGTGTATGAGGTCATTTGACCTAGGGGTACATGTACAAGATTTCAAGTCCGTAACACCAGCGGTGACGATACATGCCGCTATTATCTAATGGCGATACCGATAGCGAAATTTTGACCTCTGTGACCTTGAAAAGTAGGTCAAATCAAAAACCCGGGTTACATTTCAAGCATCCTTGTGAGATGCATCTTAAAAAATATAAAACATTCAATATTCTAACTAGCAGCGTTTATTAGATAGAGCCAAAAACAGGTCTTTAAAAGAGCGTCAGCAGACAGGCAGCCAAATTGCGCTAATTTTCATTTCGAAAGAAGGTCTTGCCTGGAAGTACCCACACAGCAAGTATGTACCTTCTAGCTCAGGTGGTTATGAAACGTGGCACTCTTTTGTCAAAAGTTAACGACAAGCACGGACGACGACGACGTCCACGACCTACGCCACGGTATCGTATAAGCTCCCCTGAACGGTGAGCTAAAAACGTTCGACAATACCAATCAAAGCAGCCAAGAGAGAACTGGTATTTTCAAAAAATCATAACAACATACCGGTTTCGTCAATGAAGTCATGCTTGCGTATCGTATGGTCAATTGATGGATATTCGTATATCATATCGAAATCAAACTTTGTATAGGTGGCCTACATTGGTAAATGAGGTGTCTTCAATAACACCATTCGAATGGCATTACTTTGTTATGAGGCTGCCTACATCATGACGTTGGCGAAGGATGCAACAGAAAAGTTACATTCAGTTTAAATCAAATATGAGTAATGAAAAGCCGCAAAACCCATATGGTTTATGATTTGATTTTATATCAGTATTACCGTGACTATCACATGGTGGTTGCCTTACGAAGAAATAAATGCACGCGACCAATCTATGACCAGGCGAACTAGACACACATGTCAGGCCTATTTGGCCCATTTTGCACCAATCCAGGGACCTGGTGGTACAAAAGGTGGTGCCACCTGGTATGTAGAGAGTAAAATTCATTGAAAATGCTCTTAACCTCCATGGTATGCCTACATGTATGTGCTCTGCCACTGTTTTCAATACTTGATGCATCTGAAGAGGCACTCTTGCCATGGCATATCTATACCCCGGCTATTCGGACCACTAAACTGACGGGCAATTCCCAATCTGACGAGTTGCCTTGCAGATTTAACATGCACCCAGCGATGATTTTTCAATAGAGCACCAGAAAATCCCTTTCTACGTCAAGAAATCGCCTGAGCACGAAAAATTAATGCCTCCCTTCGCATCTCCGAACATTATCCAAGAGATTGACATCCAACACATAACATTTGATTCAGTGAATAGGTAGAAAAGGCAAAAAGCATGCTCGCATTCAATGATCGATAAGACTGCCTTGTTTACCTTTGAATCGGCACGTACAATCCACGATCATTTGAATGAGTCTTATTCAGCAAATTATCTGATCAAATAGACTGAATAAGTGATGAATGCATTTCAAATCTTCCCTAGATCCGAATATAAGCAAGTGCAGTACAAGACGATTTTATGAGACTTCATCGAAAATCTTCCATGGGGTGTATATAAATCAAGGCTCGTGCAGATCGTCGGGTATGGCAGTCGGCCGTCAGAATGTAGATCTGATTAGCCAGGGTGATCAAGGAGATGCTCACGGTGCTGAGCCTCTAGCTTGCCTGTCGACTACGATCCTTGTCCAAGACCTTGCTAGGAGGAGCACACATTTTAAAGTCATAGTAGTTTTTATTAGTTTGATTAAATTGTATTTATCTCACAAAGAAATACGAACATAAAAAGTTGCATACAATTTCCAGGCTGAGGCACCAAGTGCATTAGCCCTAGATCTGATTTTTTTTTTACAAAAGATAGAATATGGACAAGGTATAAAGCGGTATAATAATAACAATGAGTTACAAGGAAGTGACGCTAGTAGAAGGATGTAGCCCTAGTTATAGTAGTGATATTGTAATTGGTTCGATTCGGCCTATCTGTGTTCTTCTTCATCTCCGTATAAAAAGGGGTCTATTGCTGGCTAATGTTGACATTGCCACATTAACGCTATTGGACCAATTGACATTAACATTGACATTGACATTGACTTTTATATGCAAGCAACCTGGAAGTATTAAGGAAGCAGGAAGGGGAGGGCGTTTGTGGTTTCTGAATATGAGGGGGTATAGTGGTGTCTGTTGACTATGCTTTAAGAGAGACTAGGTGGTTTCAGTATTAGGTCTTTCATTGTAGCAATGCAAAAATGTTATTACTTTTGGTTAGGCCCGTCCTTTGTTATGTCCAAGTAGCTTCTAGAGTGACTCAACCATTCACTCTCTTGATTACAGCAGCCGCCTCAGCGCCACCACGCGGGGCCTAATGGTATTAGGCTAAGTAGCTTCGCGCGATATGCACCATTCTTGAAAAACTTATTTAGGAAGTATGTTCATTTGCCTAATCCATTCTTTGCTGCAGCTCGAGGTAATATTACGCAGTGTTTCTTCTGGCCAGATACATTGTGGTGGAAAACGTCTAGTACAAATAAGCCTGGCTTGCGCCAGATTAATATGTGAAGAAGGTCTGGCTGTGCGAGACTACTGTGATAAAAATGACCATTACAGAGACTCGGTGATGTAGGCATATACTTAATAGAAGAACCATGCCGTCCCGAGCTTCGCGCGATATGGACCATTCTGGGAAAACTCAATAAGGAAGGTATGCTCGTTAGCATAATCTATTATTAGCCCCAGCTCGAGGTAATCTTGCGCAGTGTTACTTCTGCCCACATACATCGTGCTGGAAAACGTCTCGTACAAAGAAGGTCTGGCACGCACCAGTATAAATAAGTGAAGAACTTCTGGCTGCGTGAGACTTCTGTGATAAAAATGACCATTGCAGAGACTCTGTGACGTAGGCATATATTTTTTACAATTAAAAATGCTCTCAAAAGACGATTGGAATGATTTTTTATTAACATTTCCTGAACTATATACCTTCTATTTATCACTTTATATCAATAGGTCGGCGTTAGGTCGCGTGCTTTTCTTTCCTCGTGACAATATGCAGCAAAATAGTTACAACCCCACAATAGCGCTATAAGTCCATAATAAGGCCACGGTGACCCGTGAAGGCTCAGGGAAGCATAGATGTTGATGCCGGGGAATACTCCGTATGCGGCAATTTACAGTCTTAATGTGTGATGGAGAAGTTATCCCACAAGGTCCAGGGGCAATTTGAAGGGATTTCTGCCTCGGATGCTCACTCACACTGGCTTACTGACCCACCACCCGGGTTACCTCAGTGCTGCCATCTCGTGACACTAATATAAACTACATGAATAAAGGATCCTAATCCGAAAGGGGACATTTTTGCTGACTGTTTTTGTTGTTGCTGATCTGCAAAATATATAGCCATGTCAACGGAGTCTTTGAGTAGCCTACACTGTAAACCCATTTATGTTCGTTGGCCTAAAACTTGCGATTTGGCCCTTTTGTTTTCACATTTAAGCTACCGGTACCTTTAAATTTTGCGTTTTCCATAGAAAATTTGATTGAAAAATGCGTTAGAAGTTAAATATATGCGCCTACTTATTTTCGCGCTTTTCATTAAATTCGTGAAAATTAGAGGGTTTACAGGAGTACGGTACTACATGGTTTGAACTGAGGGATTTCATTTGATCAGTGTAGCTAAAAGGAGGGAATATATTTTTCTCTAAGGAAATCTCACAAAATCCGTGTAACAAGAACATTCGAAAATGTCTAGGTTTACAGTAACACATCCAATTGCCTTTCATTCAGGATTTGTTGATCTGCGAGATGGCCCCTTTCCTTCAATCGTCGAACTGCTTTAACAATTATATATCACTACACAGCAGTGGCGGAATCTACGGAATCCGCGATTTCGAACTGCCGATGAACGAGGCCACTGAGAGCGATCATTTTATGATGATCATGCGATAATACGTCATTCTCTGTCATCTCTCGCTGTCAATTATATGCCATGTGTGTTTGTTTTGTCACGTGTCAAAACATTATTTACATCTTTACATATTTGCGTGTCAAACGTTATTCGTTAACCAATCAAATATGTTTCATTTGAACATGTGACCAGGGGTGGTGCAAGCAATCATAGCAGCGCGCGATGACTCCTGGGAAAACGAGGTTGCTTTGAAATGGTTCACGGATTCACTTATATTACTGTAAACCCTTGTTGTGACATATACTAGCACTGTGGCTGTAATACTACGTACGGCGACGGTCACAGTTTGCTGGTTCAAGACTATCTAGGATGGCCGACTAGTTTCATTATTCATAAGTTGTTTTGATGGCCCAGATATATGTGACAAAACTATGTGTGTTTGTGCGTGTTCATCATTTCGTCCTTCCACCAAAGTAAATAAAATAGGCCTACAGTTAAATTCAGAGCACGTTAATACATCTTACACCCATATGAACTAACATCATAGACCCATATCAGTGTGAGGATTTGGACAGAGTCAGCAAATCAATGTCCGCTTTGGTTACCGTAGCGGCTAGCAGACGGCGGCAATAAGTTGAAAGCACCGGCAGATTCAACCGCGAATATTGCCTGTTCTATCGCACCCGACGTGAATTTTCTGGTATGTTTTTCTAGATGAAAGCTCTTGCACATCTGTAAGTAGGTTTAAATCATGGAGCTGTCCTAAATAAGCAGTTAAATCAGTGCCTTTTTAGCCTACACCCAATTAAGGGTACACAATGCGCTTATATTTGCCATATCTGTCAAGTTGTGATTATCATTGCACGTGCTGTTTTGTGTAGCATGTACAGTCCTACCAGAAAGTAAATGGTAACAGACTTTTCAAAATATCACAGATATTGTATAAGATATTAAATGTGTTTTTTAGCAGAAAGTAATAGTCAGCTTTTTATTCTTGTATGTTTGTTCTTCTTCTTGATCATCAGTAAACTATTGAACGTGTTTGATGCTTTCCAATTTCGCTTCAGCTCTTAGATAATAGATAAACGCGTTATTCGTTATTTTCAGTACGCGCTAGTCCAGGCGCGAAAGGTGAGTGCACGCCGAGATCCGAGTTCCCGCCGTCACCCCGCTACTAAGACGCAACATCATTTCCATTTATCGTCGCCGTTGTGGAGTAATAAGCGCCATCAGCGTGGCGTCGGAAATAGTGATATCTGCACCATGACGTCAAGGGGTAGATCCTAGCTCCAGGAAATGCTTTACTAGTGCATCGTTCCTTTTGGAAAGAGTCGATGCGTGGAGAGCTGACTCGGGTCAAATCGGAGTCATTATCGAAAACAAGCGATAATTCAGTCAGATTTTTCATTTTTCCTTTTTTGTGCAATTTGTTGATGGAAACTCATTATGTAGAATATATGACTGGGTAGCCAGCAGCTGGGCTATATTACCCCTAAGACCAATGGTCCTTTATGGCTGCCAGAAAGTCTTGCGAAATCACTGACTGTAAAAACATTGAAACTTATATCACATACATCAGACAGACATAATGAATTGGACGTTATCACATTTCGAATTAACCACCAAAGATCTTTAGTTAATCGCAACATTGACAGCATTTTGTTCAAGCATTCTTGCCGCGTACAAAATGTCAAAAAACTAACTTTTTGACTCACCGTAGGGGAGTCTATACAACACCGCTGTGGCCGTCGTCGTCCGTCGGCGTTGTTGTCCGTATCCTGTTTCAAAAACAGTGGTACGTTTCATAACCGCTAGAGATATGAACTTGAAACTTTGTACACATGACTCCCAGGTCAGGTGACCTCTGACAATGACTTTCGGTCCGATCTGATTCTTGACTTTGCCACCAGGGGGCCAGAAGTGGAAACCTAAAAATTGCGTTATCTCTCCCATGAGTGACTTGTTTTCGATAAACATTTTATGGTAGGTTCTCCTCGCAAGGATATATCACATATCATGCGGGTTTTTGATTTGACCTAATTTTCAAGGTCACAGAGGTCAAATAGCACGAAGTGGCCGTTTGAGTGTAACTATGGCACGTTTTTGAAAAAGCAAATGAACGCCCTCCACGAGTATTGCTTGATGTGGGCCCTATATGTCAATCTGAGTTAAACAAAGGCAGTAGTTTTTAGAAAGAATAGTCGAGTTGGCACCAACGATGTGTTCTATTTCAATAATGGCCGAGTAGAAAATGTTGACGAATTCGATTATCTGGGAGTCCGATTTAAACACAACTTGAACTTCAATGTCGCATTTAATCGTATGGTAGAACGTGGCCGGCGTAGTTATTATCAGCTTCTTGAAAAGTTGAGTAAATCAAACTCTCACATTCGTGATACTTGCTTATTGTTCGAAACCTGTGTTGTTAGTACCATAAGTTATGGGTACGAAGTCTGGGGCAGCAGTAAATGCAGCCACCAAGAGACTTTCCACATGAAATGTTGTAAGCGTTTACTGGGTGTTCCAAAAATCGTGTAAGAACAGTGTTTGCTATGATGAATTAGGTAGGTACCAAATTTGGGTAAAGTTAATCTGGCAATATTAGCATAGTGGCAAAAGTTGGAATCTACTGATCACCCACTGCTAAGGTCATTGTTTATGTCATTACGTGCTTTTGCTGATTTAGGTAAAATCAATTGGTGCATTAATATAAAGTCTATCCGAGGTTAGGTGCGTCCAACTTTTGGCTGGCAAATAACGTCGGTGATAAGAATTATGTATTAAAATCCCTAGAAATAAGGATCAATGACTGTTTCATATAGGAATGGTGTAGCACTTTACTTAATTCTCGTAAGCTACAATTGTAAAAAGACGTAGTGTCTCCTATTTTTGGCCTTCAGAAGTGTCTTGACTGTACTGGGCAGAAGCGTTTAAAACAGATAACAAGATTCAGACCTTCTTCTCACTCCCTCATGATTGAGACCGGTGGACAACGAGGCATTCCTGGAGAAGTCCGTTTATGCGAATTTTGCACCGATACCATCGAAGACGATTATCACTTCTTCTTACAATGTCCACAATACGCTGTACTGCGGCAACGCTTTACCAAACCCTTTTATGCAGCACATCCAAATATGTACAAATTATCCTGCCTTTTAAATTGCTCAAGCAAAAGTCAAACCTCTAATCTTGTCAAATATTTACGGGGGGTAGAACTTATCCGTGTTGTGTATGGGGCACTAATTAAATGGGGCACTAATTAATGCACTAGTTAATGTGGATTGTTGGTTGGAGTAGTGAAGGGGAGATCGTATAAAGGCAAGAGTAGTTCTCCGCCATATATGGTTTAAGTGGGCGTTTGTCTTACGCTTGTGAGGTGGTAAGACTGCGCCGGCAATAGGGAGAGTGATCCAGGGAATAAATCTTATGCTTGTGAAATGGTAAGAATCGTTCCAGTAATGGGAACAGTGATCTGGGGAATAACTCTTACGCTTGTGAAATGGTAAGATGATTGATCAAGGAATCACAGTAGAGGTCCTGAGACAAGCGAATGTAAAGACAGCAACACTTTTAATTGGCACCTGTGATAGATTAGTTATCAATTTCCGCTCACAAACCTGGGGAGAACACTTCAAAGCCAGAATTAATGATAATCAAGAAAGTGGTTAATTAAGTTTGTACCAGGTCAATAATAATAATTACAGCATGGAGAAATGTATGAAATTGGTTAACTTACGTGTCCTGTGCTTGTTTGAAACCGTGTAAGCGTTTGAAAATATCCGAACTATGAGAAATACGGGAAATCGGAGACTAGTGACCACGTGTCTCTGATCAATGATCTATCCGCCTGTCGTGTTCAGTTCTGTTCTGAGTCTGTTCTGAGTCTGTTCCGAATTTTTTTAATTTAGCAACTTGTTGCTCTTTATATACCGTGTGAGTTCAGGAATTTACCTGTTTTTGAGGAATTTAGTTATTTCGTAATTTTAGTTAGTTTACACATCAAATCGCTACCTATTTCTGGTTTAAACTGGCTTTTCTGAAGTGATCTCCCCTGGATTGCGTCAAAATGTATGACTCAGTGTGTTTCGAAATAATTGGTAAATACAGATTCATGATAATTCTCAACAAAACAAAAATCTTACTTAAAGGCAATTCATGATAAATTTATACAATAATATTGGATACAAAATAATACTAATCATTACTATTTAACATATTATTTACAAACAAATATACAATGATTATCAAAGTTTCTCATATCCACCATACATCAACAGTTGCTGATGTCGTAACTTTACCTGGCTATTGCTCAATTTTATCTTGGCCGCTTTACACATGGAAAGTTTTCCAATGTAACATGGAGAAACATTGAGAAACATGAAACATCGAGAAACCTTACCTTGGACGTTTACACAGTGAAACACTATGAAACAAAAGTTCACTCGAATGCATTTGACTTGTCACTTTTAGCCATTTTGGATATGGAGTAAAAATCACATGACTTTTTATCACAGTCTGATTCTCTTAGTTTCTATGTGTTTCTCCTAAAAAGTTGCATGTGTAAACCGGCCTTAAGCGATTTGTCATACAGGTATTCCTTTCTTGGTATACGTATCCTTTAGCATGATGAAATATATTAACTCTTTGTAATCACTACAAACTCTTGTAAGTTTATGTGAATAAAGTCATTATCATTATTATTACATGTATTATTATCATAAAAGCCGGTCCCTGGAGCACTGTCCGTTATTTTGGTTGAATTTGAATGCAATTTGGGGACATTTTTTGGAGGTTTTCATGGTCTTGTCTGCCGGATCACTTAACTTAGGATATATGATAAAGGTCCAGACTCACTTGCTTCCCCAAGGCTGTGGCTATGCAGCTACTGGCCTGGTTTGCCTCAACCTGCGCTTCAAAAGATTTAAAGATCCAGACTGCATTAACTGTTGGCCCCAAGGTTGTGACCATGCATCGACTGGACTGGTTTTTCACAACCTGCACTTCAAAGGAATTATTACAAAGGTCCAGACTGCATTTACTAGTTGTTCTAGGTTGTGTACGTCTATTTGAGTGTATGTCTATTTGATATACGACACAATATGTTTATTTCAGGTACGTCTCCATTAAAACGAGCGCCACCAAACGTCTATTCGAGTCATAACACAACATTAAATGTCTATTTGAGACAACCTCTATTTATGCGAAAATAACCGCCCATAACCATGGGCCACTTGTTAACTTCGCTGTGATGCAATCGATGCAATCGATCAAAATGCCCATTTCCTTACAAGAAATGGCCATTTTGTTAGTTCATACTTACCTATGGAACACTTTTGCATGTTACTCCATTTGGGCTCAAACACAAGAGTATCCCTTTAATTTTCTAAAGGGAGAACTGAGTTAACAGCTCGGCCGCCAGGCGGCGCCCTGACCGATCCCGCGAGATCGCGCCGATCTCATGCCGCCATATTTAGTCTTTACTCTTGAGCGTTAATAAAGAGTATGTCCCGTTTGTGGGGACGGCGGGAGGGCCGTGTTCCATAGGTAAGTATGAACTAACAAAATGGCCATTTCTTGTAAGGAAATGGGCATTTTGTGTCATTCAAACTTACCTATGGAACACTTTTGCATCGAATCCCAGCAACCTATTGGAGGTGGGAAACGAGGACTTACCTAAGGCTGAGCTGTTGTTCCATCCAGGAGGCACCACCGGCATATTAGCTAAGGAGGACCGCCAGGGGAAAGAAATGGGGAGAACCGGAGGACCGGTATTTTGATCTCGGTATTACAATCATATTATAGAGAGTAATAGACCCATTCTCCGGAAAGCGCTAGAATTGCGTAATAAAACCATCTTCTTTCCGGCAACAGAGCTTAGAGCAAGTAAGGCATGTTGAAGGGTGTAGAATGAGTTATTGCTAAACAACAATAAGAAATTGCGTCCTTTCTAGTCTACTAGGGGTTGCCTGGATGTTGAAGATAGGGCATATCAAAAATGGCGCAAGATGCGCGTTTGACTCTTCAATCGGGCTTCCCCCCCCCTTTTTTGATCTAGCCAGGATCAAACAACATGCCCCGCAGACACAATCGGGCCGATTGTGTGCATGCCATCTACGAGGGAAGAAACGTCTCGTAGGTAGAAACGAGAGAATGTGGAGTGATTACTCCAACATGCAGCGGAAACGACTTCTTGAAGAGCAACTCCTCGGTAGTTAGCCCAGGAGGTGGCTAGTGCTCTAACTTCGTGCGCTGAGATGTTAGCTAGCGCACGAAGATCAGAGGAAGTCTTCAAGGTGTTGTAGGAAAGACGAATAGTCTCCACAATCCACCTTGAAATAGTGGCGGCCGCTATCTCTCGTTTATTTCCCTCCTTATAGGACAAAAACAAACGCTCTCTCCCCTGGCGGATACCGGGAGGTTTTGTCCTATTTATGTAGAACTTTAGGGCCCTGACGGGACATAAAGTTCTGTCAGGAAGATCATAAGAGATCGTTCCTGACAGAGAGGGAATAGTAACCGGGGGCCGAGAGGCGGCCGGTCCCTGGTTCTTCGCCAGAAATCCTGGTATAAAAGCCAGGATAACCTCCCCTCCCTCTCTAAAAGCCAGCTTCTTAAAAGAAAGTGCATGGAGCTCTGATCTCCGTTGGGCGGTAGCCAAGGCTACTAGAAAGACCGTTTTGAGTGTCAGATATTTCATGGATGAAATAGACATGGGTTCAAAAGGATGCCTCATGAGCACCTTAAGGACAACAGAGAGGTCCCATTTAGGGGTGTTGTGAACCGGTCTAGGACGCTCTAATAACATTCCTCTGAAAAGAGGGGTTATTTGGTCCTCCCAACGAAGATCCCAGGTGCTTAAAACACGGAGGGTAGAAGCGATGGCGGACTTGTACCCTTTTATAGCCGTGACAGATAGTTGTCTTTCCGTGAATAATTCAATAAGGAAATCAACTAATCTGTATATAGAGGGAGAGATCGGATTAACTCCGTTCTCCCTGCACCAGGAAGTGAAGGTAGACCACTTTCCTTGATACACATCAAGGGTAGACCCCCTTTGAGGTGCGGACATGCGCTTGACAGCGATGTCCGAAAAGCCTCTCTGGTGGAGATGCAACTGGATAAGTTCCAGGCGTGAAACTTGAAAAATCCAGGGTTCTGGTGGTAGCATCTCCCCAGGGGGTGCCACAGGAGGTGCTTCCAAGTAGGAAGACTCCTGGGGTGATCTATCAGGAGCTCCAGCAAGGCTGGGAACCAGGCCTGATTTGGCCAGCAAGGTGCGATGAGAGTTATTCTCACCGGATGGCTGGTCAAGATCTTGTTCAGGACTGGTTGGATGAGAGGGAGGGGTGGAAACGCATATGCGTTCAGCCCGACCCAAGAGGCTGTAAGGCTGTCGACTTCCAGGGCCTCTTCGTCCGGAAGTGGAGAGTAATAGATGGGAAGGCGATTGTTCAGCCTGGTGGCGAACAGATCTACCTTCGGAGATTGCCAAAGGCGACAAAGGTCGTCTACAATCTCCTGATGGAGTGTCCACTCTGTCTGAACTAGCTTGTTCTGACGGGACAGGGCGTCGGCAAGGATGTTGCGATTGCCCGGTATGTGTCTGGCACATATCGATACTCCAAGGTCGGCACAAAGATGGTAAAGCTCCCAAGTTAGCTGGCAAAGAATGCCGGACTTTGTGCCTCCCTGTCTCCTGACATATGCTACTACTGTAGAATTGTCGGAGAACAGGGTTACTCTCCGATTCTTCAGGCGAAGGGAAAGAGCCCTCACGGCAAGAAGGACAGCCTTCATTTCCAATATATTTATTGGAAGAATGGTCTCCTCCCTTGTCCATAGACCTCTTATGGACATGTCCCCGTTGTTCAGATGTGCTCCCCACCCTAGTAGGGAAGCATCTGTGAACAGGGACACTTCTGGGGGCGGTGGAGCAAGATCTACACCGCTTTGGAGACGAGTCTCCGACTCCCAGAAGTTCCAGACGTTCTTGAGTAGGTATTGAGGTATCAATACCAACTTGTCTAATGGGTCCCTGTGGGGTTTCCATAGAGACATTAGAAACATCTGGATGGGACGCATATATAGACGGCCAAGGGGGATTTGGTCTGCTGCCGAATTCAGAAGTCCCAAAAGGCTCAAGCATCGCCTTGCGGGAGCTTGAGTCCTTCCTCTGAATTCTGCGACGAGATGAAGAATTTTCTTTATCCTGTCTAGGGGGGGGCAGCATTTTCCCTATGGCCGTAAGGAACCGAACTCCAACGTAAACGAAGTCTTGGGATGGTATGAATTCTGACTTTGTTTCGTTGATAATCCAACCTGCGGAAACTACTTTTTGCTTTAGAACCTGAAGTTGTTGCAGTAGTAGTTCCCGCGATTTGCAACGGAGTAGCCAATCGTCTAGGTAGTGATGGAGCTTGAACCCCATCACGTGAAAGGGAGCGACGAAGGCTGTGACTATCATCGTAAAAATTAGGGGTGCCAATGCCAGACCGAACGGCAGGGCCCTGAATTGATACGTCTTTCCTTCGTAATGGAATCGAAGGAAGTGTTGATAGTCTGGATGGATCGGTACATGTAAGTACGCATCCATTAAATCCATCGATACCGCCCAATCGTTGGGCTGTATCGCCGTTGCTATAGACCTGGTGGTTTCCATCTTGAAATGAGGAACATTCAAGAAGGTGTTTAACCTGGAAAGGTCTATGATCAGCCTCCATGTCCCTGCTTTCTTGGGAACCAAGAAAACGTGGCTGTAAAAGCCGGGGGAGCATGGATCTTGAAGGACCTGGATAGCTTGCTTCTCCAGTAATGTCGCGACCTCTGCTTGGAGGGCAGAGGCCTTGACTGGGTCCTTCGGTGGCTGAACTGGGGTTGGATATATGGTAGTCGGGGGGGTACGGTTGAAATCTAGTTTCACTCCGTACCTCAACATGTTTGGGACTGGGGACCCCTTTGGGCACCAATCGTCCCAAATGTCTGCAAATTTTTGCAGACGGCCCCCGACTACCGGAGTCGGCTCCTTTTTGCGTCCGGGAGGAGAAAGGAGGGGGGAGTCACCTCTTCCGGCCAGCACCCCTTGGGCGAAAGGAGTGCTTAGTCGGACCGGATCCACCCTGGTTAGAGGAAGTATTTTTCCTCTTTCCAGTCCGGCGACCCTCCGCTTCCCGTCGGAAGGATCCAGCAGGAGCAGGCTGACTAGGCGGGGTAGGCCTAGGCAGGACCTGCCTGGCGTACGGGATTGAACCCGATGCCTGCTGGGGCCTCTCTATCTTTCTAGCGTTAGGTAGAGAGGTCTTGGCCCTCTGTGTCGCAGTGGGGGCATATAATTTGTCCCAATCTTTCTGTGCTTGAGCCGCCTCTTGTACAGAATCTGCGAACAGGAAAGAACCGTCCATAGGAGCGGTTCTTAAGGCCCCTTCCAGCTGGAGGGATCTGATGACATTGAGAGAGCCCAGTGCGGCGTCTCTACGGAGTAGGACGCTATTTGCTGCGGTCTTGGCGGACAGCGCAATAGCGTGCCTAATCGAATGTGACAAGGATGTCACAAGCGATTTTGTGTCATCAGATAGTGACTCATTATCTTTTAGGGATCTGGCTAGGGCCAGGTTAGTGTGCTCTGCGTAGGAGAGCACCGCTAACGTGTTTTTGGCCAGACCCTCTTGTGCTCTAAGGTCTCGGTAAGCCGAGGAGGAGGTCACCCTAGGCACGAGTTGGTCCAGCTGTACATCGTCCTTTAATATGGAAGTCGATGCTGCAGCTGGACAGCCGGCCGAGCTGACTCGATAATAGTCAGCGCGGTACTGCCTAACGGGAGGAAGTTGTGCCGTGAACAACTTCCCCGGTTTACACCAAGCTTCCGGTCCGACTGCCGGAAGGACAGGGATGGAAGTACGTTGGTGGGCGCCTTGTGAGTCTCTGATTGTACGCTCCAAAAGTTCAGAGACTGCTAACACCGACGGGGAGGGAGGAAGGAATTCAAGTGCCCGAGTGGAGCCTTGAGAAACCTGTGGATTGGGATCCACTTCCTGTCCCCAGAGTGAAAAGGTCGGTGTTGACAAGGCTGGCAGTTCCGGCGGGGTAGGGCACAGATCCTGCGGGAGGTACGCTCTGATCAAGGATCTGAGTGTCCTCATATCCGACAGGATACTGGCCTCCTCTGGTGACAGCTCCTCCTGATTGGGGGAGCGGTAGCCTGGCTGAGAACTCTCGTTCTCAGAAAATTCCTCTAAAATAGAGGAGTCGGATGGTGGGTATCCGATGGGACCAGGCGCACCAGAGGAACCGGAACCCTGCTCCAGATGGCTGAGTCTATCAGAAAGACCTGCTACCATCTGGATGAGCTGGGACAGTGGCTGTCCCGACTCGGGTTCCGGACCCGACGTGCGGCTTCTCTCAACGACGGGCGGTTGAGGCGAGGGTGAGCGCATAAGCGAACCCTGGAAGCCGTATGTGCGGGCGAATGGGTCTTCCGGAAGCGGAAGTTGCCCATATTCTGAACCAGAGTTCAGATGTCCTCTCTGCGTAGCTCGTTCCATGGGAACGACGCCTCTGCTACGAGGAGGGGGTGGCACTTCCGGTTGGTTCCACCCAAGAGGTTGGCCAACGTAGGAAGGTGCCTGCATTTCCGGTAGGACGAAGTCCGAAACCGGAAATGCCCGTAACTCCTTCGCCGGTATGGAGCTACCGGAAGCCCTTTTAGAAGGAGGTACGGAGGGCGGAAACGCTGTTACCGAAGACGCATGGCGTTTCGGAGGTGGCGTTATAAGGTCCGGCCCTACTCTACTGTGTCCGTGAGGACTGGGGTTATTTCGCAGTAAAGACTGAGAAAAACCCCCAGTAGAGTCTTCGGTTACTGAAAAACGGGAACCCGCGTCAGTAACCGGAACTGCAATCGGCGGACCGGAAGCAGGGTGCTCCCGCGGGTACAAAGGGCTTGTACTCGGGGGAGCGGACGACAGGGGAACCGGAAGGTTCCCTGAGGTCCGGGGTATATTAAACCCTTGGAGACTTATTGGATGTAAGTCTCCCTTGGGACCACATACATTAATAATGTCAGATCCCGCATCCTTCGCAGCCGCGGCCGGAACCGGAACTCGGCTGACGGAAGGGGTGGTGGCGGGAGGTTTGCTAGACCTCCGGGTTATATGCCCGGAAACGGAACCGGAAGAGGGTTTAGGCGTCTTCGCGGCCCGTTTCCCGCCACCAGACGCATTCCTTTGTGTGAGACAAAGGATGCCGTCGGAGGGGTACGCCATATAAAAAATGGTACCAATGACAATAAAAACACTGGGAACCCCAAGTAGGCCAGAAAGGACGCAATAATTAATGGAAAGGAAAACATGCCTACTTGAATTAAACACTATTGCAATAGATCTGAGTCTTGTTTATTACAATAGAGTGGAGAATAGCCTACTTAACTCTACCCTACCAAGATCAAAATAATGGAGCCGGGTCGACTAAGCTAGCTAAGAAAATGTCTATAATTAAATAGACTGGACAATACTAATGCCAAGATTAGTTTGGCGGTCTACTCCGTAGGTGAATGAACCCAAAAATCGTCTAGACTTGGCTGGTTGAATTTGGTTTTAAATCGAATTCACGGCAGCTTTGAAAAAACGATGTGCTTCGTAGAAGCACAAGAGTAAAGACTGAATATGGCGGCATGAGATCGGCGCGATCTCGCGGGATCGGTCAGGGCGCCGCCTGGCGGCCGAGCTGTTAACTCAGTTCTCCCTTTAGAAAATTAAAGGGATACTCTTGTGTTTGAGCCCAAATGGAGTAACATGCAAAAGTGTTCCATAGGTAAGTTTGAATGACACAAAATGCAATAGCACTCTTTAATCTGCCGTGAATAATGTTTACAGCTACAAACTGACTACCTTCATTGAAAATCATTGCAATGACTTATAGCCAAAACTGCTGCAAAAATAACATTAGTTGCTTTTATTTAGAGGAAAATAACCCGATTCAAACATATATTTTTGGTACTTCCGGTAAGAGGCTTCCAAGAATTCTAATTTGCGTATTCCTCATGGACCTGCACGTTTTACACCTTTTCCTGATATAGTTCTATTTCGTAGGTGGTATTTTTGTTGGGAAATATCCGTGGAATACAAATTTAGTCGACCAGTACCCCATCTCAGAGTCACTTAATATAATATTCTACTTTGTTGCAGTTGATGTTCAGCATATTGTAAGTTTAGTACAACATTCATTCAGCTGTTCGGCGGGTCATGGCTCAATAATATTGTATATCACACCTCAAATCAAATCCGTGAATTTCATTTGCTCTAACCTGTGATGTGGTGGGCATAGTTTGGACATGTACAGTAGTTCCTCGCATAGCTCACCGTCTGACCCAGACCCGATTTGAAAAAGTCCAGCGAAGTTGTCAATTTTTACCCTAACAATAGCGATGATGTCAATTTTACTCCAACAACAGAAATCGTTGACCCGACCTCTTAACCGACCTACGCGTAACGGGATACTCAGTTATGTCAGTCCTGGAGGTTTCCTGGCGTTTGCGAGCAATGTGGAAACACGTTACATGTGTTGTCAAAGCCTATTTAGTCAGTATAGTGGACTATAATCACTGCCTATCCAAGTCCGCCTAAAATCCTGCAGCACTCACAAACGCAAAATCAAAGCTGCCCTTAGAAATGGCTAGTGAGTTGCAGCAGCCGAATGCTTACGACGGATGAAATGTTGCTGCGTAAATGAAGGGAATGCAGATGCATTATTTCAATGACAACTTGCCATTCTTTTTACCGGGATATGACTACATTTTATCTGGTGAAGCAAATAGCAATTCCGTTTGTTCTTGATATTCTGGCTCTTCATCTAAAAACTGCAAATAATCTTCCTTGTCACTCTGTTCAATTTTAGCTAATTGTCCAAGGTCTTCTTGTTGACCTTCATTGTCGTCAATAATTGAGCAGACGGCCATCTCAATCTCCAACTCCAAAAGCAGTGCGCACAGCATCAGCACTGATCCTCTCCCAAGACAATTTCCCCCAGTAAAATAACCCCCTGTACAATTGCCGCCCCCCCCCCCCCTTCAGTCAAATTGCTATCAGTGAAAATGCCCCTTTGGAGCTGAACTCTTTCTTTACAAAGCTGTTTTCTCCTCCGTTTGCGCTACCAAGACTCCCTCCATCCAGCTAGACCTATGCTAATCCAGCTAAAGAGAAGCTTTCAACGCGTCGTAATGAACTCCATTTTTCAAAATTGTCTATTGGATCTTGAAACAATGTATGCCTTGAATCAGTGGGAAAACTGACATTTCACCACCATGATACTTCGCCGTATCTAAATTGGAAAAAGTCCAACCAAGATTTGGATTCATAACCTAACAATAGCGATTAAGAGATTAAGAGATTGAGAGATTCACCCCCGGCCTATGACCTGAACTATATCCAGAAGTTTGTCACTTGTTCCATCTGTCAAAATGACTCGTTGGAAAATTCTTGTCTTTGGCATCTTGGTCTGAGCCACTGTTGCTGGCCGCGCTTGGCTATGGTAACTGATGAGGATACTAATGGTGACGGAGACCGCGAAGATGATAATGGTGTGAATGCTGACGGTATTGAACCGCCGATGGAGGGGCCCCTATGGAATGCCAAAGCGGAATAAACTCAACACAAGAAAATATCTCAAGATATTCTAAATTCTCTACCAACAATCATGAACTTCAACCAAAACTTTAAAGAAACACCCTCAAAACAAACAAAAAAGACGGAAGAAAGAGGAAACAGCTCAAGATAAAAAAACCTCCCTCAAAGAAAAATAATTCGCATCAACATTAAAAAAGTTCCTCAAGGCAAAAAATTCCCTCAAGATATAAAAAACTCCCTCAAGAAAAAGAATTCGCCTCAACATTAAAAAATTCCCTCAAGATATAAAATTTCCCTCAAGATATAAAAAACTCCCTACAGAGAAAAAGAATTTGCCTCAACATTAAAAAGGTCCCTCAAGGCAAAAAATTCCCTCAAGATATGAAAACTCTCTCAAGATATAAAAACTTCCTCAAGAAAAAGAATTCGCCACAACATTAAAAAAGTCCCTCAAGACAAAAAATTCCCTCAAGATATAAAAACTCCTCCAAGACTCACGTGACCAGGATCAAGAATCACGTGACCAGGATCCGTTACCCATGTCACGTGACCCGCGCATACCGATGACAATGAGCACCCGGTGATGAGAATCTATTCGCGATCTGATCATTATCATGATAACTCTATGAACTGTAGTGTCACTCAGTGCATGCTCACAGCTCAGCATGCTCAGTGACAGTTTTGTTGTCAGTTACATGTGGTCAAATGTCATTAGCAGTGTCAATGCATTGCGGATTGGATCAGTTGGCATGCAGCCTATGTCATGGTGTCCCAGCATGATGTCCGGGCATGATGTATAATGGTGTAGCCTATACATGTAGGCCTAGCCTTTAGCATAGCCTATGCATGCTCACCTGCATGACCTGAATCGCTGGCGCTGCTGCTGCTGCTGTTGTCGTTGACCTCGCTGGTAGTGGTAGCTGGCGCCCTATCCCTGCCATGTACGGATGATCGAGCAGCTGCCGGACGATGCCACGTACGCCTTCGGGAGCATCGGTCGTATTACGACCGAGATTATCTTAACAGATCCTCCATTTGAGAGTCCTGGAAGAGTCGATCAAGCTCAGCCTGCTGCATGTGCTGCCTCGCCATCCTCAAAATGCCAAAGCTGACAGCTCGCGCGCCGACGTCTGACGTCAGGGATTTATGCGTGTCACGTGATTCTTGATCCTGGTCACGTGAGTCTTTGGGGAGTTTTTATATCTTGAGGGAATATTTTGTCTTGAGGGACTTTTTTAATGTTGAGGCGAATTCTTTTTCTTGAGGAAGTTTTTATATCTTGAAAGAGTTTTTATATCTTGAGGGATTTTTTTGCATTGAGGGACCTTTTTAATGTTGAGGCGAATTCTTTTTCTTGAGGGAGTTTTTTATATCTTGAGGGAAATTTTATATCTTGAGGGAATTTTTTAATGTTGAGGCGAATTCTTTTTCTTGAGGGAGTTTTTTATATCTTGAGGGAATTTTTTTGCCTTAAGGGACTTTTTTAATGTTGAGGCGAATTATTTTTCTTTGAGGGAGGTTTTTTTTATCTTGAGGTGTTTCCTCTTTCTTGCGTCTTTTTTTTTGTTTCTTTAAAGTTTTGGTTAAAGTTCATGATTGTTGGTAGAGAATTTAGAATATCTTGAGATATTTTCTTGTGTTGAGTTTATTCCGCTTTGGCATTCCATAGGCCCCGGCCCTTAGACGACATCTGAATGTATATTCGGTGGGTCAGGAGATTCGGTATCTGGATAACTACATCCAGGCCCACTTTTAGGTCACGCCCATTCCCAGACACCTTCAGCGTACGCGCAGAGATATCGAAACCTTTCGGGACTGGTTAGCGAATGAGGATGATATCAGGAATTCGTGGCCTTACATGTACATGAACAACGGCTCATTAACAGCGAATACTGAGCACAAGAGCGATAATTTCATATTCACCAATACTTCACATGAAACAAGTTATCAAAATTCTGATCGGACAAACGCTTTACACAAGTCTCAGTCAATTATCGGTATTATTGAGTCATCATTGTCCTGCTACTATTGTGCGGGAATAGTTATACCAATTACGATCAAATTATGTCTGTAATCCCAGTCGAAGGGTGATTAATGCCCCGTCTAGAACCCGCTATTGTTTGAGTAAAAATTGACAACTACGAGGGACATAAAAAATTTCAAATCAGGTTTGGGTCAGACGGCGAGCTATGCGAGGAACTGCTATGGCAATGCCTCAGACAGTGGCAATCTTATTTCTCTATTCGATTTGTGCCAGTAAATGACAAGTATCTATCACACATATTCGAATGGTTCTGGGAATTAACAGAGCTTCACTACAGCCTTATGTGTAAGATAAAACAATGACATTTCGATGTACACTTGAAAAAAGGTATCAGGTTATCATATTATAGTAAATACCGGTTGGAAGTAATCAACTGGATTTGAGAGAATTTCCACAAAACTTTATGTACATTCTGTATGCGTTTTCCTGCTCATTTGAACCTTGATTTCTGTGTTTTGTTCATGACCATTTCTTCATTCATTACTTTGACATACCGGTAATTGAGACTGCCAATTAAGCTTGGCCTAAATTTCAATTTCATGACTATAAGTCTAATATTGACATCGTTGAACAGAACGAGTGTGGATCAACGGCCTCAACGCTGCCCACGTTGCGGGCGTAAATGAGAGCATCGAGTGGAAAACCCGAGGCCCAAGATCTATGCAAAATGAGTTAGGGCGCAAATTAATTTGCTATTCTGCTAGTTTCCAGAGGGAATTTCTCTGAATATACCTGGTATACTTTTGAAAAAGTAAGTATTTTCAATTCTTGATTGAGTTCAAGAAAAGCAAAATGATTTAGGGCGCAAATTAATTTGCTATTTTGCTAGTTTCCAGAGGGAATTTCTCTGAATATACCTGGTATACTTTTGAAAAAGTAAGTATTTTCAATTCTTGATTGAGTTCAAGAAAAAAAATTGTTTTTCCTTCCCATGCCCACAAAGCAGTTTTCCCTGAACATTTTAAAATATTGACTTCACCGATCGAAACCATACCAAAAACGGCCTACTAAAAATATATCCATATGATATAAAAAATGGTTTGCCTTCGTGTCGGGCCATAGAACGAATGTCATGCCTAAGTGTGCTTTCCATACACATGGTCAACCCCTCCCCCCTCCCTGTGTATATACATGTAATACTTTAAACGACCCATCAGCGACCATACATATAAAACCAGCGAAGCTACCAGGCCGTCAGGTCTCTAGTTTCTAAATATCACAGAGTTAAAATAAGACAGGCCTAATTGAATGCAGTATGGTATATTTTGTTGGTCGTGTATCTAAGCCAAAAAAAGTATGGTCATAAAGCACCATTCACGGGTTGATGTGAATTTTTTCAATGTGGCCTATTTTGGGAAGCGCTATTATTTTTCACAGGTTTTCTTGAAATCTGACCTTTTTGACCAAGTCGGCGAAATGTCGGATAAATCAGATATAAAGTTAGAGAAACTGTTAACAAATCGAAAAAAGACAGCTACTTGTGTTTACAGCCTGGTTAACTTTCGAAACATGTTTTGCAGGACAAGTGCTGTCAATTACATAGAGATGTCCTGATTTGCGAGGTCAAATTGAATAGAGGCAACCAATTTGGGACCAATACTAGTGTCCAACCCAAAATGACCATCACTCGGGTGTAGTCTAATACCTCAGAAATCCCACTCGAGTGGTTTTGTGTATTACCCAACCGATCTATGTATGCCTTTATTGCGAACTAAAGGTATAATTCATATTCATTCCTCAGCCAGAGCAGGGCTGGTGACCGTCCGTTACGTCATGAAACTCGACTTGCTATTTTGGTATAGCACCAGAGAACTACATTGCCTTCATGTACGCAATGTATAACAAATCCTTTCATTCAAGCTGAGGTAATGTGCTATTTTGAGGTAAGGGTTTAAATCCACTGGAATGGAATTTAAATAGCCTAAAATGAAAAACGTATTCAAATGAATTTTGCGGCCGAATCTGCTAAAATCGGCGTGACGTCTATGATGGTCACCACTTGCCTCATAGATGACGTTAATAGCAATGTATACAATGTATCATGCTATGCGCGGGCGCCACCTACCTGTTCGTCGGTGTCGTTCCAACTTCCACAAGTATGGACAACCACCATGACATATGTGCAACTTTAAGAGGGTTCAGATCGGTCTCAAAAGAGTGTCAGCAAAACTACGGCCACCTGACTGTCACTGGGGGAATTTTAGTAAGAGAGACAGACGTCTTAACTCCATCCTCGCGGTTTGGTGGTTCTGGCACTTTTTTCATTAATTATTTCCAAGGCACCACTTTTGGGTTGTTAGGGTTCCCCCCTAAACAGTGCAAGGAAAGGGATCTTTTTCAAATGGACTATAATTGTCAGTTTAACCTCGACCAGACCTTTTTTCATCGCTGCGTGACCACATACGTATTACCCTAGCCTAAATCAGCGCTGACTACTCAGATACCGATACACTACTATTCCAGACATGGCTGTACATGTCTGAGGTCCAGATATTCTGCATGCTGAACTGGCTCTACTCGACCTAAATTGGCATATGTTGACACTTGGCTATGAGCCATATCGTCATTTGAGTGACTTTGTCGCCGCTTATTGTCCTCATCGGATTGGCTTGAACTGCTTTCGGTTGTGCTCTGGCCAGTTTGTCCCTGAATGGGGATTGATAAGTTGCTGTCATTGTCTTCAGGCTCCTGTCTCTCCTGACCGATTTTCTTCTTGCTTAAGACATCCTGCCCGAACTGCTCATATGGGGTTGCGTACTCCATTTGATGATCCTGAGGTTCGGGAGGTGGGCTTTCGCCCGAATCATTTTGCAGCCTTCTCGAAGGACTATCCACGTAGTCGTAGGCGTATACGTCTACTTCATCATCTGAGCTCGTGGGCTCGTTCCCAAGGACTGCGCGCACTGGATTGTGATGCCCTATAGCCATTGGCAGTGCAGCATTCTGGTCGGGCGGGCGTTTAGGGTGAAATTCATCATTTTCGTATTCAGTCCCAGTATTCGCGTTGGGATGTACAGAGCTATTTCCGGCTGTTTTAAATTCAATCCTCGTATCGTCGTAATCTGCGGTGTCATTTATAGATAGCTGATTCACCCTGATTCTTGTATCATCTTTATCTGCGGTGCCATTTATAGGTCGAAGACTCTGCCTCGTCCCCCATCGCGCCAGTGCACGTTTCCTGCGGAAGTAAAAACCGCGTTAATAGACCTGGCAAATGTGCTTAAAATAACGCAACCAACGTGGAAGTAGGAGTAACATGCTACACTGCGACTGCATTCACTTTGAATATACAGAATCATAGCGTTTAGTTTTCCTTAATATTTTGTCACTTTCACGCGACTTGCGTGTTCCCGTCGCAGATCTTGGGCTCAGGAAGTGGTACTTGCCCTTGCCTTTCTCTATTAGAGATGTTCCCCCGTCGTAGATGTGGCGCTTGACTTACACGAGGTCGCTTCGTGTATTGATATCCTGCGGTGTTTTGATTGTATATCTAATGCGATCATCGAGAAACTAGTGTTTGTGACTATGTTTCAGACTGTACAGTATCTTACCATAAAACAAATACCGCAATGACGCCTGCTACAAGTACAATGACTCCTCCTACTACCACACCGCCAACAAGAGGAAAAACTGTTAAAAACAATAACCGCATTGTGATTAAATCTTCATCAGACTTGGCATTTTTAGTGAGGAGAGCTTGCAGTCAAGATGAATACATTTGCAATCGACTTGGTTTCGCAGTAGCCTTGGTCATCTTGATCCGAGCTACTGAGGTCAGACTAACACCAGATATGTTACACTTTATACATGCTATTTGTTAATAATATATGATCTCGGAAAGCTTTGCTGTGCAAAACCATAGCCAGGAATGTGACGAAGACAAACGATTTAATTAGCCAGTGATAAAAATGCAGGTAACCAGTTTCCAAACTCCGACCAGTTGGGGTCAACTGTCTGGTTGGCGAAAAACTGCATCGATATACTGTCTCAGTCACTGCGAATCAAAGTGGTCTATTTGTTGTGCTTTCGCGACCAACAGCTACATTTAGTTCCGAGTGCATGATCAACTTCGTCGCTGGTCTAAGCAGGTGAATGCCAAATTATCAAAACTGACATGGCCAAATTGTTATCAAACAGACAAGGCCAAATGGCAACTTAATCCGAAGGTTCTATATTCTGTCGAGCTTCTACATGTATAATATAATAGTACAAATAAAAAAATAGTAATTCTGGCTATACGTAGAATTTAACACATGACCTCGTGGCTTTAAGCGTTTTCAGCTCTACAGTTTTTTTCGAAGAATATCGATACAAATACATATCTGAAACTTTAGTCAAACTCGACTCACCTGATGTGTTTGTTTCAAGATCAACAGCTTGCGAGTTCTTTTTGTCATTGACTCCATTCTTGAAAACCGTGCTCCTGTATACAACATCCCTACCATCTTCAACCACCACAAAATAATAATATGTCTTGTCGGCATCAACGAGAAAGGCTGCAATGTTATTATCTAGGTTAGACACGGTGTAGTTCCTACAGTCTTGAGTGCCGTCCTGGCAGTACACGACCTTAATTGCTGTATATTTGCCACTCACTTTTTTCCAGCGCACCGTAACTATGTTGTCTATCCGGTTCACACCTATGAGGGTCGTTTGGGGTTTCTCTGCAGAGTATCAAAGAACAATTTTGACGAAAAAATGGGTTAAACAATGATCACACCAATGATAAGAGTTCAAGAAGACCGACACCCAGTGTTTTTTTTTACAAAATACACTTTTTGTGATCAACTCCACTTGAGGTGAACCTTGAACCTATATGAAAAAATGAAAATTCCGACTTATGGGGGCTAGCCGTTAGTTGTTGACGTCAAATCCTTTACAGTTCCCGAAAAAAAAAACATTTTGTAGTGACTCAGTCTGTTCAGAGGTCGGTGTAATATTTTAATGTGGTTGTTCCCCATATTTCTTCGTTTCCATACACTATACAGCTAAATAAATCAAGACTTGCAATAGGGAAATACACACGAAACAATATGTAATGCGAAAACATGGAAACAACTAAAGAAGTCACACCAGTTCAAAGCCTTTAATGCGCTACTAAGAGTAATGATTCATAGAAACCGCTGATATACATTTAATGGTTTTCGCAAGAGGTGATTAACTGGAGCTCAGTGATGACCTGAATTCCGAATGGGTGTGTCTATTAGAAAAAAAGACAAACCTGGTGTTTTCCCAGATGTTATGTTGCTGAAGTTACTCGCCTGAGTTCCCACGTTAGAATTCTTGCTGCGCACCCGAAACATATACCAGACATTCGACTCAAGACCTATTACTCTATGATACACGGCTTTCTTGAGACCTGGGTCAGTTATTCCTCCTTGTGGAACCTCCGCAGCAACATCCCAGTTGTCGGCAGACTGCTTGTATTGGACGTAAAACCTCTGCTTCAATCCACCATTGAATTCTGAGATCCACTCGAGAGTAACTGTTACGGCAGTTGTGTTCACTACTTTGAGTTTGCTGGGTGCAGAGGGTGGCCCTTAAATGTAGTAACGGTTGCGACCTCAGTTATGGGATGGATGTGCCAATTCTGGTGTCTGTACATCGGGCCGTTAACTCGTCTTACTGGGGTACTAAGGTGAAGCGCAATGAGCAACTGTTCCGACCAGCTGGATGTGGCGCAATAAGTATCATTATCAAGAACAGAAAACATAGCAATAAGAAAAAACGAAGGATGTACTTACTAACGACAACAAAATCATGTGCATTGCTTGACTTAGATCCAGCATCATTTTTTGCGACACATACATATTTTCCAGCATGCCCGAGGGTGACGGGTGTAATTAGAAGAGCACCGTATGCATCGGTCTCTGGTGATAGAGGTTTGCCATTCTTAGTCCACGTGTAAGTGACTGGTTTCGTCACTATGACATTTTCGGCATTGCAGGTGAGTTTTGCAGTGTCTCCAACATTGACCGGCGATTGAATTGTGACTGTTGGTGTGAGGGGTGGAACTGAAATAAAGAGAGAGAGAGGGTCGTCAGCAGCTTGAAGAGGTAATAAGCTTTAGGTTTGTGGTTCACCTACGGCAAGCACCTATGACCAATGACCTGTCTATTCGGGCACTACGTGTCAGCACTTTTTCAACATTACCAAAACCGTTTGCAGCCGACCAAATAATTCTGAAATTGAGCAATTCTCTCAGTGAGAATACAGACCACGAGGCTTTATACTTGAATAAAAAATAAATTATCTGTAGGGATTTTTGAAATAATATTTTCACAGTGGCGACTCCTTTTGCGCGCGATTGACATTTGTAACACGTGCTTCTTCGATCTATTTTGCTCCGAGGCAATTATCATTGGCTCATATATTATCCACGTCTATGAAGTTCTATTATGCCGTCAATTGATTTGCTAATGCATTAAGGTAAATGTTTTTTTAGACTGACTAGTCGCCCTTTTTGCCGATTCATTACAATGAATAATGCCATTAATTGTCAAAATATAATTTACATCTTATTTGCATATCAAACGTTATTCGTTGAATAATGAATATGTTTTAGTTCAACATGTGATCAGGGGTAGTGGAAGCGACCCTAGGAGCACGCAAAAACTCCTGGGTGAACGAAGTTGCTGAGTTGAAGAGATCAACAGGAGAAGAACGAATATTGTAGAAGACATGCACGCACTTCTTCAACATCAATCAACTTGTCTGTCTTCCTTGTTGCTGTTACAAATGAAAGGGAAGATCAAACCGAAACCCCAGACATCAGGGAAACAGTCATCCCTTTTAGGGGAGAAAGTATGTTCTGCATTGGTATAATATGTGTTGTTGATACTAACCTAAAACATCCAATCTCAGTTTAGTTGTGGCCTCTTGTCCATCAGCCTCACACACCCATACCCCGCTGTCCGAAGTTTGAACATTACTTAATTGAAAACTGTTATAATTTTTCATATCACACCGTGCCGTTCTCAATCTTGATTTGTACTCCTTTAAAACGACTAAACAATTGTACGATAGAAGTACGGCTCCTTGGCTGCGGTGTTTGTCTTTCCACCACCTTGAATTTCCGGCCGTTCCACCTGTTATGTTACAACTTAGCGTTATCGTTTCGCCGAGGTGTGGACGTGAATTACTAAGGGTATTTCTTATCGTCATCCCGAGAATATCTGAAATCAGGAAAGCAACAGGATGATTTTTCATTATGTAACATGCCAACACTAAGACAACAGTTTAACAACGCTAAGGTAAAATGGGGTATTTGTAGCCCCGGTCTAATTGTAGCCCCTGGCAATGTTTTTGATCTATATTCCGGTTATCATGGAATTATTCAGCCAACCCAAGAATGGATATGAAAGAAGTTACTCTTTAGTATCACAACATAAAACATAAATAGTTTTGGATTATGCAACAGGTTATGCAAGAGCTTTGGCTATAAGAGGTAAACTAATCAGACACATGCACAAAATAAGTGGGGATCGAACTTTTTACAGGTCTGAATTTTCCACACTTGTACATTTCCACATTGATATGTTTGAAACTTGGTTCAGGTGATCAGTATTGAGTGTAGAGAATGTTGTATGCGGCATTAAAATTTAATTTTTCAGCGACACATTTCTGACCAAGGTACCCTCGGGGTATTTGTAACCCGTTGGTTTGGGTTATATGTAGCCCCTATAAATAGCTCAATATATCCTGTCATAAATCATGAAAATGCTGGATTTTTTATTGTTATAACAGAATTATATTATTTGATAATAAATCTATCCGATTTAGATACAATGTTAACCCTTTATGTACCAACAATGATACATTTGTGGTTTCATACTGGTTTATCTCAAATTATTTCGAAATAATGCTAATATTTTCAAAGTTACTGGTGTCCCTAGTTAAAGCCACACCCTTGAATAGATAGCAGCATTTCTCATGGTACATTACATTACCATTAAGTGGTGCCAGCTATAGTAGGGGTTGATACATTACCCACTAACTGAAACTACATGTACAGTATTTAATGGCGAACGACAAGACCGTCAGTCGATTCAGAATATTACAAGCTGTTGTCTGACACAAGGTGTAATGTACAACAGAGGTGATAGATGGAAATTTGTGTTTTTACACCAGTTTAAAATCAGTCTGACTTGCGATGATATTGTTTAAATTGTTGGTTAGTGATTGCATCGAACATCACTTAATGTGTGCAATAGATATCGTTTGATACCGTCAAAATTTCGTCGTCAACCTAGATTGGAATAATATTGAAAGCTTTAAAGTCTTGTATTGTCGCTCAGAGGCATTGTTTTAGATTAAGTGTCCTGAATTACAGGCTGTAATATTGGAGAAGGTGCCACTACAAGATGCAGGCCGGTTTTAGTGAATCTGCCTGAAAATCTCTTGCGTAAGCAAAGTTATAGGTGGAAAAGGGGCAACAAATACCCCATTTTCTATTATCACTCGTCAAACAACAATTTGATGTGAACAACATTTATGTAGTGATTTGACTTTTTGAGCAAACCCGTTTGAACATTGGTCATTTTTCAGTAGAAATTGCGATTAACAATGCGTTATTTATGATTATTATTATCATTATAGAAAAATTCAACAGGAAGATATAGTGTTTGTTCGACTCATTTATGACACAAAGCAGACGTTACGAGTGGCCTGGCAGGTTTAATGGTCATTGTAATTCTCTACTGTGAGCTGTGAGACCAAAAAAAATCTATCTTCAGAGATCTTTATCTTGGAGGTGAATAACAAAACATGTTCAAGATATGTACAGTCTTACCAGAAAGTAAATGTCCACAGGTTTTTAAAAATATCACAGAGGTAGAATAACGTAATTGAATGCAGTTTTCAGCAGACAATGATATGTTAAGTTGCTAATGTATCTGTTTTTTGGCCCAGTGAATTCTGTCTCTTCATTATGAAACAGGCAAGTCTAAACATGCCCCAAAACTCTTATTTTAATTTCAATTTTTCAAAATGTAACGGTGAACTAGGGGATGCAAAAAAGGTGTTTTTTGCTTTCATTAGAAAATTCATGCTAAATTTTTCATTTTGAAGCATAATTTTAGTTCGCTACAGGTGATTCTTTGTGTCAGACAGCTGGTGACATTTGCGAACTCCCCTTATGGTCAGCAATGCAGTCAGTCAGGGTTTTATGAATGCATCCATTCAACACAATTGATTGTTCAAATAAACAAAATACATAAACTTTTCTCTACCAGAATATCACCCTTCATCTGTCTGATTGTTGTACAGCAGTTTTGGCAAGTGACGTGATCAGACAGATGATTTGCTGCTACTGATGTGACGTCATCACTCCACCTGAGCGTCACAGATTAGTAAAAAGTGTCAGCCGTAAATAGCATCTAAAATCGTTTGAAATACAGTTTGTACTTTTGAGACACCAGCGAGATAAATCAAAACCGACTCAACAGAAACAAAATCGGCGTTCGCAAAATAACTTACTTTGAAACTGGAGAAGCATGAATGCCAAAAATAGTAGAAGTTTCATCGTGATAGCGGTCGAAGATCTTTATGTTAAGATGATGAACTCCGAGAAAAGTGTAACGATTTTACACTCGTATCTAAATTAACATCTCCCAGGTAACTCCACAAGATCTAGGCTATGACTCTTGATGGTATTGCATATTGTCTCCTTGAACGCAATGACTCTTGGCGGTATGACAGAAATGTTTCTCACTTGATGAAACCAGGTTGGTCCTCCCAGTCAGACCTACTCTTTTTTAAATCCCTATAATCGTTATTGTGGCAAATTATCAGATTACATGTGTATGGACTTTTAAACAAAGCATTTTCCATGCCAGGAATGCGATTTGACTCTGAAATGATGTGATACTTAACGGAGCAGACGAATATAACTGACAAAGAAGTAATTGTATAATTACAATTATGTACTCTGAACTCATGACTGTTGTTTAGTTATCATCCGATTATCATTCATGACTACTCTTAATGTTATGACTTGTACTCCGTTCCTGGGTCTCTTTGCACCCAAGCGGAATCTGCAGAATGCAATGTTACTGGTTGGAACCGTGCAATCTCTCCCAGAGGTCAATGCGCTCCACTTCCGGGCTCTCATTAACCCATGGAAACATCTGAAAAAAACTTTATGATAAGTTGATGACAATTTACAAAAATATATCAATGACGTCACTCGATATCACATGTAATTTAATTTAAGCATGAGATAATTAAAATTGAAATTAAAATTTTGCTCCTGGTTATCACGTGAACATCGCTCGATCAAAGCCTCCTATTGACCTTGGTCATATATTACTATGATTAATTTCCCTAATGAGTCAATCCAACACATTGCTTTTATATAATACATTAACTACCATATCAAAGACAAATACTTCCCATTTGTTGTATGAGTAATGCAAATTTACTGCAGCAATAAAAAGTTGTCATCATGATAAAATGACAGCCTCGTCGATTTGTTTATGAAGTGGTACTATTTTTTTAGCAGGAGTCAAATTAGCGACATAGATTATATTCATGTTCGTGTCAGATGCTAAGTAAATAGTTCACGTCCAGGCGTATAGCCTCGGGAAATAATATTTTCACCTGACAAATAAGTTCCAATATCTCATGTCTGGACGTGAAATATTTGTTTTATCATACTGAATACCTGTTTCAATTACTGCAAACTAAAAATACATTCGGTCGAGACGGTACCTGGTCGGCACGATGCTCCTCTTCGACAGTTTATCAAAGTGCCGTCCGATGGTGACGGCGCTTTATTGGGCACGACACGATTCGTCTCGTCTATGCGCCTTTATTGACAATTCTGAGTCTTTTTCATTCATAATTAAATGCCCCTAAGGCGCGGGCTGCTTTTCTCCACCACCTTTTCGGTGCTTGTAGCATCCTAGTTATTTTCAATCGGTGGATAGACACGCAAATGAATGTAGCCATTACATGTACTCAAAAACAGATTAGTTAAAACAAACAGTGTATGTAGTTTCTCGGTTGATAAGCTTGACATGAATCCCAATCGTCACTGACAAAATGCAGTGGTTCCCCTGAGGTTTGCATCGAAGTTTTCAACCATTTTTGAGAAACACGTTGTCTCCCGTTTCCTTCGTCAGAAAATGCGTCTAAAAAGTAAGGAATTAGATCATCAATAAAATTTGGTAGCAGAACGCAGCTGCAGAGTCATACGATATACGGAAGCAGAACATTTTAGGAAAAAGGAACTCTAGATAGGAAAAATTAGTCGTTGAAATATGGTATACCCGTCTCAGGATCCTAAAGCAATGTGCGCTGTACACGTTGCATGCCGTGTGTGAAAACTATATTGTAAGTACTGTAATCGTATTGTATTTCAATGTATTCAACTTGCATTATTTCTGTTAAGGGACAGGAAGGCTCTATGCAGGACCCAAATAGGTACAGGTGAGAGGATTTGAACTGACTGCGGCATTGCCCGGCGCATTGCGGTACGCTGCTGGCTTTATTATTGGTGGCGTATTGTGCATTGTCTAAAATTGTCTGCACCTGGATTATTCCGATAATTGTTTCGTATCGCGTAATCGTGATCAGAGTACCAAATTGCAAATCGCGTGAGAGAGAAGCGAGCATTTACAAGTTACATGTGCATTAGACTTAGATTTCAAGATATGATCTGCGTGCGTATGTGGGATGATCAGGTTTGCACTGGATGCGATGGCGAGATCGCCTACACTTCCAACTCATGTACTTCAAATTCGAGCCCCATTGATCAATGCCGAACCATATATTGTTTGTTTCTGAAAAACATTAAAACGATTATTCTCCTTGATTTCAAATGCATGGTGTTTGCCTATAGATATTATTGAGTAATCCAAATGACCAATCTGAGATCAGCCTTTTTTGCTCCATATACAAACCCTTTCAAAAAGCAATACAACCCACTGCAAAGAGCGCTCTTTCTACTGCTTGACAATCCCGACGTTCATTTGTTGTTTAATTCCATAAAACAGATTTTAAGTTGAATATTTAATACCAATTTTACGCGGTAACACACACTAAATTTGATACACAAGCAGCCGTGGGAAGAATAACTGGTATGATGCGTCGCCGATCGCTGTTTGTGCTTTCAATGTGCTTTCGATCGGCAGTCTGGTATAGGCTATCTTGACCCGCAATGTTTTGAGATCGCTAAACACTCGCCCAAACCCTTGGCATTTTCCGCCTCAGGAGCGTTTTTTGCCCAGGCAAGTAGCCTCGATTTTGGACCAGTCAGAACAACGACCTCAGCAACTGCAGTAGTATCCGATTCTGAGCGACAATGCAAATTGAAATGGCTTACTGGACTTTGCGCAACGAAACGAAACGAGCGACATGGGGGAGCGACCATTATGTTTTACCCCGGTACGTCAAGTTCGATACATGGTGTCAGTCACCAGTGAGTGATGACCCACATCCACCCAGGCAGCTGAGACACATGTCTTGTTGGACATGCCTACTGATTTTTACTAAATAAAAGCATAACTTCACTTCACACTTTTCGGGGTTGAAAATGTACTCACGTAAATCACCAAAATTACATGCCGAATTCGCACATGACCTGTTATTTCTCAAAGCTTGGAAGCTCAAATGTCTGAATGTAATGTATGCGCGTAATGCATACTCTCAGCAAGCGAATAGTTTTGATCGTCGGTTTTTAATACGAATCATTTCCTGTATGGCCGTTACAAGCCGTTGTCTGAATATGATGTGAACCTGTTTACCGTTCAATGCTGCTCCCTGTGACGCTGTACCCGCAAATGTTCAATGAACAAAATGCTGAACATGACTTACACGGCTTGTTCGCATCGTAAACATAGTGGTACCCGGGTTAACTGTCTTTGCGTTTGGCCTGATTTTACAACGATTACTCCCCATGTAACCACGATCTAGGATGGACAGGCTGTGTATTATGAATAGGAAAAGTCACCTAGGGACCGTTGCGTAGAATACTTTTTTGGCGAAATATTGCGCAAAGTCCAGTAAGCCAATTGAAATATCCACGACAATACGATTTAAAATTGTGATAATTCATGTTTTGCCATGGCGCAGGGGAAACAGGTAGATGAAAAGTTCTTTAGAATTTGTGGAGTTAAAGCTAGTTTTTGTCTTTTGCTATCCCAGGAGAACGAATTTCTGCCTACAACCCTGTGCCCATTAAACGGATTCTAAAAATACACTTACATATTGCATTAGTTGTACCGTTGCCAAAACGGGCGACGAGGTTGGAAACATGCGTTGACCTTTGCCCTCTTTAAGTTTTTATATCAGCGCTGTGTGGCACGCGCTGAGAGCGTGCCGAGAAAACAGAAAAAATCGATGTAATCCGTCATGGGTTTGTTGAGCTCGATAGTGGTGACGCAAACGCATGAGAGTCAGGATGGGCATAAGCGTGCTGAGGCATGTTATATGTAGATAACGATGCTGCAACGCTTGATTGCGGCGCTCTCATTGGGCGCTTTTTCAATCGCTACAATCCTTCTGAAGGGTATAGATTTCACCAGGGGTATGAAATATTGACAGGCGAAGTAACGACGAGGCGACCTTGACACACTTAATTTAATTTTAGACCAATTAGTTTTTGTTAGCAGTATATTTCAAGAGAAAAATACTTGTGCTTAGAAATTCATTTAATGACAGTCACCGCATGTCGCCTTGTATGTCCAGATAGTAAACCTTCATTAGGCCACTTAAAAAAAAAGTTGGTTCTCGTCCTTTTTTCTGGGAAGGGGTGGGTAGGGGGAGGGATTTCTTTTTTTTTTAGAATTTTTTTTACCCAATTTGATTGATTTTTGGACTTGCAAATGGGTAAGAAAATGCAAGAATTCCATTTCCTGTATCTCTTAAATGCCATCCCTACTTAAAAATTGTATCTCTGCTGATGTATCTTTGGTATTTAATAAATAAAAATATAAAAAAATGATGAAAAACCAATATTCTGTTTGTCTCCATACCAGTGTCAGAATTTGTACCAAATAAAGAAAAGCACATGGCAGTGTTTTGTAAACATGAATCACCAGCCAATTAGATCGTTCGAAAATATCACGTGACCGAGTTCTTCCAGAAATAAAGCAGGGATGGTCCTAATAAAATCGTCATTCATCTGCATCATAAAAGCATGCCATCCTCCGTCAACATGTCGAATGATACATCTGAGACTTCATAAATAATCTGTTTGAGTAATGACTTTATAAAAACAGCGCAAACTCACCGACAATTACTTTGACATAACCATGCCTGGCCCTGTCAGAAAGGCGTTTGTTGTCATACACACCGTCGGAAAACTCGGCGTACAAATCGGCGAGAGTTAGGTCATGATGGTCGATTTTGACCCCAAACCAATCTTTTACAAGTCCGCCCCTCCCTTCCTGGGCGATACTGACCACCACGAACACCATGGCAGGGGAGAAGTTGGACTAAAAAACCGCGTCAATCTCACTCCTCTCAGCTTGTTCGTTTACGAGATGGCGTCTGCGCCGAATGGTTCCGAGTGATTCCGAAGGCGGATCAACGAAGTAAAGGGCGGGAATTTTAAATTTCATCATTCAGGATCGCTTTCCAACCGTTTTTTACGAAATGAAAAATAAAAATAAAATCGGGTCGGGGCCATTTCGGCGGGTCGGGCGGGGACGATAACCAACTTATTTTTTTTAAGTGGCCTTAAATCTGTTCAGCATTGACCGGTGTTTATTCCCTGAACGATAAGACAGTACAGTAAGGACCAGTCAACGACATTCACCCCTTGACGCCTTAGATCCAGAGAGTAAATCTTCGTTTTCTTTTCAGCATTGACCAGTGCTACTCACCAGAATACTATCACAGTACAGCCAGGACCAGTCGAAGTGAAGCAAGGACAGAACGTCAATCTGTGGTGTAAACTGAAATACGACCCTAATAAAGTAGTGCCGGTGAACTGGGATTCGCCGCCAAATTTCCGAACAAGAACCAACGATTGTTCTTCTTTTGTAAAGAATAAATATGTCATGTCGTGTTCAGACACTGATGACCCTTTTGGATATTATAATATGACAATAATGGATGTCCAATGGGCCGATAATGGGGTATATCGGTGTCTGTATACCAAACATATGGACATTGTGGATTTACAAGTTTTGGGTAAGTTATAATCAGGAGCTACACCAACATAAGGCATAAGAGCACTCTAATCTAAGAACTCACTAATTAGAAAGAAAGTTGATTGCAAATGACAAGGGTGCAAGAGTGGTTCTTTTGGCGCCCATGACACTAAAACCAGTAAAAGTGCTCAAGTCGTGATCTATATCAAGGTGTTCAAACAATGTACCATGATTGAAGTGGTTATAGCCCCGGTTGTTGAAGTAGTGGTAGCAAAGTCAGCTACAGGACATTGTACAGTACGGCTCATCTTCCCGTTTCAACCAACAGGCAGAAAAAACATTAAAAAACGCCCCCAATTGCTAAATCAACAAAACTCTAAATTGTGTTTTCGAAAAATGTTTCTTTGTAGCTGTAGACTTGCCAAAGCAAATTGATTTTTCAATACCTCTCCAGATGTAGACTTGACAGTTAAAAGCATGCTCGCGTCTAATTGATAGGTCCGGATCTAGGTGGTAAATCGTCATTACTTCTTTTACATTATTGACCGGTGTTTATTCATTGAACGATAAGACAGTACAGCCAGGACCAGTCAACGACATTCACCACTTGACACATTAGATCCAGAGAGTAAATCTTCGTTTTCTTTTCATCATTGACCGGTGCTAATTACCAGAATAATATCACGGTACAGCCAGGACCAGTCGAAGTGAAGCAAGGACATAACGTCAGTCTGTGGTGCAAACTGAAATATGACCCTCATAAAGTAGTGCCGGTAAACTGGCATTCGCCGCCAAATTTCCAAACAAGAACCAACGATTGTTCTTCTTTTATAAATGATAAATATATAATGTCATGTTCAGACACCAATGACCATTTCGAGTATTACAATTTGACAATAATTGATGTCCAATGGGCCGATCATGGGGAATATCGGTGTCTGTATACCAAACATATGGATATTGTGGATTTACAGGTTTTGGGTAAGTTATAATCAGGAGCTACACCAACATAAGGCATAAGAGCACAGAGCATAGAAGAACTCACGAACTAGAAATAAAGCTGATTGCAAATGACAAGGATTCAACTGAGAGTGGTTCTTTTGGTGCCCATGACACTGAAACTAGTGAAAGTGCTCAGGTCATGATTTATATTAAGGTGTACAAAAATGTGCAATGATTGAAGTAGCTATAGCCCCGGTAGCCAAGTCAGCTACAGTACATTGTACAGTGCGGCTCATATAAATACGAATACATACTTCATACGAAATCTCGTGACCTAATGCACCAGACTCATGATCAGACTGCGCAATTTTTTAAATATTTTTTTCTAATCGTACTATGATTATGACAGATATAAGTTTGCATTGTTTTTTCATCATGTTTCTTTTTTATTTCAAACCCTTTGTTTAAATTCTTGCTAACATTACAGACAAAAGTATTCCGAAACACTCTTTCGCCCTCAGTGTTCATGAGAACCTTGTGCTTCAACTTTGTAGGCTGATTTTCTCTTGTCAATTTTCAGTTCCGGTAACAGATGTGACACTAGAAAAAATCGTAAAAGGCTCTACTGCAGAGCCCCAGCGCTTGCATGAGTACTTTACCTGCACAACAAACTGTGCATTTCCACCACCCAATATTTCATGGTTTGTAAATGACGTAAGTAGAGCAATATCAGAGGACGATGTATTGACTTTAGCAGGTCTACATCAATTGAAACGATTTATTGATATTTGGTTTGAGGAGACTGCTAGGGGGACTATAGGCTGGAGAGGGGCTAAATTGACCATCTTCAGGGGACTGCTATACACTGTAAGTGCCCTGGGTGATCATTTCGAATTCAGCACTAAGTATATTCCTCGTGCAAGCGTGAATCATTTTGACGTAATGTGAGATGTGAAATAGTGACATTGTGTAACTTTATCTTGCCTGCCTAGCTGTTGCCTATATTGCCCTTTTTAGATGAAGTCAGTGACAGTGGTTACTCGAGCAATAAAGCTACTGTGCAATTTTTTAAATTACTTTTGTTCAATAATAAAATCATAATAAAACACTTCTTTATAAGGACCCTTGGCACTAGGAAATGCTGTCTCTAATTGAGAAAGTTACACTGATTATCTGGAAAAAAAGTGCTGTACATTTAAAAGGAAACGACCTTTTGCTACCAGTGCAGTATTTTAAATAGAGAGGGTATCCTTCATATAGCGGTGTCCGCTAAAGGGAGGTTCCACAGTAGTGTAAGAGATTAAGATGAAATAGACCTTTAGCTTTACCATTACCATACGTATTTTCCAGCAACTCTTTAACGGCATACCGACGGTCAAAGAGTTGGACTGCTCTGGGGCCAAGGACGGCCAGATACAGACTATTAGCACAGTGTTAGTAAGGAGCACAGACACAGATAAGGAGAGAACAGAATATAACATTACGTGTACGGCAGAAAACGCTATTGGAGAGCCAAATGTTTCAAAGGCAATGGCTTTCAATAATGATGGTAAGCATCTTACAATTGTTGACGTTATCATATAGCGTTGTTTTTTTTTCGAGACCTCCTGCAATGTTTATTTCAGTTCTGTCAGGTCAGTTAAAATAATAATCGTGGTGAATGTCTAAAAATGATAATAATTTGATTTCAGAAACAGAATACAAATTTTCCTATATTGGGTCCCTACCACTATTTTTTTTAAATTCAATGTTCAACATGTTCAATGTTCAGACCACTTCTAAGAAAGAAATCATTGTTTAATAGGTGAAATATCCTGAAAGTATCATGAAAGCTTTATTAGCCAAGAAAGATTAAAAACATTTGATACCTTTTTTTAGTTTCGCTTGCCGGATCAAATAGCTATTTGAAGGTTAAACGTAAATCAACTCAAATTCTCCTCACCAGGGGCAAGAATCATAAATACATGGAAGGCATATGTCGCTTTATCATACCTCATTATGTGGGCCAATCACATCGCGTCATTCGCCGTCACGTGCCATGCGATAAAATTAATTTACTATTCTATAGCTATGGCACTATTCTACTGATGACGTCATCGATGACGCGTTATGTTGCTTGCCACCCAGGTGCCCTCTCGATTTAAATTATAATGCGCCGTAATTTTTAAAACGGTTAAAGCCTCGTGAAATAATGTATTTACCGGACAAATAATTTTGACTTTTCTATGGGTTGACGTGCAATATTTACATATTATTCTAAAAAATAGAAGCTTGAAATAAAGTCTATGCGGTTTGCATGCATAAAGGTTTGATATACATATTTTGTTGATGAGGTTTACACCACCGGTTTGGCAGTCCCAGAGTCTTTCTAATATTTGAAAGACTCTGGCAGTACTAAGCAGAAATGTTTATGCTGTCGTCATTTTGTTGTTTTTGAATTTCCGCCGCCTGCTCTATCTGTTCCCTTGGCATACCAAGCAATGCGATTAAACTCTCTATAGTAGGTCTTGATCATGGCAGAGTCATTCTGTTATTGAATGATTCTGGTCATAAAGCGGGCTAACACCGATACACTCGGGCGTGATATGCAAAGGGTCAACAGTGAGAAGCTAGCCCACTCTGGGTGTTTGGTTCAGGCCTCATAACCTCATTTCCCCCATTCAACATTGGGATTATAATTAAGTTTCTCGAAATCCGTGGTTAAAAAGAAAACTCGGACAAGGTCGGAAGATTCTCCAACAAGTCATAAAACAATCGAGAAACCGTTTAGCCAGGGACCTGAACCTTATTGATTATATTGTAATCAAATTACTTATTAAATTCGTTATATATTACTAATTTATTACTATGATAAATATTGATAAGATTGAAATTGCAAGAATCTTATAAGAAAAATCTTGTTGGAATTTTTTTCGTAGCAATAAATCATAAGAAAACAATTTCACTTAAGTAATTATCGGTAAGATATTAATTTGCTATAACTTAGCAAGAACATAATTGACAATAATTTTCCTAACAAAAAATTGGTTATTTCTATCTTGCTATTTCTGTATTAAGTAAAATCTCGGTAGTTACTTGGTAAGATCAATGTCTTAAACCCATTAATTGCCGTACGCAGTGCACAGCAACCAGGCGTTAAACAGTTACAACCCTGATCTGAGATGCAAGAGTTCCCTTATTTGAAATTCCACCATGTTAATCATCACACGGTGTCCTACTTATTTCTTGAATATGTATCTTATGAATAGACTTTGCCAATATTGTAAACTCGTCTGGCAATTAAAACAAGCTGAAATGGTACACATTACATCAAAAGGTACACCATTCGATCTTGCTAGTACGTTTCCATCATGTCGGAGTCACTCATGTTTGCACCCGAATCGAACCCGCCCCGTGCAGTGAGCAAACAAACATACAAAGGCGTGCAATTCCAAATTACCTGACAACGAGGCCCCATTGCTTATAGTATAGACACCATGAGTATATTGCAGCCTTTCGGATGAGGAAGTTTTTTGATTCAAGGAATGATCGCGCGAGGGCGCAATTCTCATTTTGGTGCATGTATGATGTGACACTCTTTTTGGAGCTACAGGTGCACATAATATAGTGAACACAGTAGCGCCACTGAGGACTGCTGCTGGCATGTCATACTTAACTGAGGGTGTTTGAAACATGGCTGGCGGTCGTTCAAATATGGTGGACGGGTGATTGTGTTTTTTCACAGAGCCGCTGGGGTTTTTATTGATGCATATCAACTTCAATGATATTGATGTCTTAAATTGTTAATGACATATTTTTCTTTCCAGTATCCCGGCCAGTAACTCCCTGTCCACCTCTGGCTGAAAATGTTTTGAAAATAGTGGCAACGACACTATTTCCATTGCTTGTCATAGCAATCATGATCGCCGTCATTTCTATTCGAAAAATATATCGACAACAGGTAATTATCAGAGTCAGTTTTCAGATTATTTTTGTTGCAGCTTCTTGGCACTTTTCTTTACCATTTGCTGTTGCATAAACAGCTCAGTAGCTACCTTGTCGAGTCCATATTGAGTCATAATCATAAGAATATCACACCCGCTGTGAATTGGTACTTAAAGGGATACGGCGTTCATGTTTACTAGTAGTGGTGGGTCAGGGAAATTAAAATAAAGTTATATACACAATGCAGTACATGTAGTGCAGTCATCGTTCACGCATTTTTGCTGAAACTTTGCACATGTCTGTCTACACAACGACAATTTATCTTGAGTTCTACGATAAACGCGATTGTATATTTTGAAATTCACTTTTAAATTTCAAATTTTTAAGGAACGTCGTAGGTCTTTAAAGGAATAAAAGAAAACAGATATTAACTCTTATCGTTGCAAATGAACAATCCGAAGTTGTTGCCACATTCAACATTTTATTTTCATTGCTGACTAGCTCGATATTGAATTGCGATTTTTCTTAGATTCCCGCCAAATCAGATAATAATGCTGTGGTCCAATCAGCATTAGAGAAAGCTGTGTAGCTTTCGGTTCACGGTGTAGCCTGGGGTCATCACTCTACTCTGGCCAATTGACCGTGTTAAAACGATGTCCTGGCGTCGTAAGAAGTTATATTGCAGTGCTGGAGTGTCAAGAGAAATATCGAGCTGGTGACTTCGGAAGATTTGGTATTAACAGATTATTCCAAATTGTGAGTTAAAGCAATCCAAGCATGGCACAATTCTTTATTCAGACTAGGTGAACGTGGTAAAAATAACTAAAGTGGTGATTACTTTTTAAGGCCTGTGTACACTAGCAACATTTTTACAACATTTCTCCAACATTCCTTGTTGCAACGCCGTGTTGGAAAAATGTTGTCAAGTGTGTACAGAGAAAATAATGTTGTAAAAATGTTGGAGAATTGTTGGAAATTTGTTGCAAAAAGAATTGTCTGGTCAATTTGTTGTTGCAAGTTTTTGGTCGTGTTGTAAAAATGTTGCTAAGTGTGCACAGAGCAAAACCAGTTTTCCAACATTCTTACAACATCTAATTGATCATGTGATCTACCTGAAGTCATGTGACCAGCCCTAGATGGACAAAATGGCAGCCTTTGCAATAAGAGGTGAAACCTTAGCAAGGAGTTCCTCAAATGCCCCCTCATCCATTCTCAGGAAGTTCTTATAGGAGGGCTTATCACTCATCCTCAACTCCCTCAGCAGGCAATGATATGCTCCATGCTGCTGCCTCATTTGGATCCACGGCCTGGTCCACAGTCTCTTGACTTCCTTTTTCCTCCGCCTTTGCCGTCTTGACAAGACAATTGCCAAAACTGTGGCAGAAGCAGCCAAAACACATGCGCTCTGCTTGAATTCATCCATGATTTTCCCACCAAAAAAAATTTCCCGCTCTGTTTTTACAACAAACATCCAACATATTCCCAACAAATTTCCAACACTCTTAAAATAGTGTACACAGGGCATGTTGTAAAAATGTTGTAAAAATGTTGGAGAAATGTTGGAGAAATGTTGCCAATGTACACCCTGCTTTATGCAGCTCATTGGCTACATAATCATTTGAGGGGAACTCGAAACTGCTACCATGTATCCCGCTTATTCCCGCCTAGGTTTTAACTGGGCCGTTCAAAACTCCCCATTTCTATATGCATTTCGCTTATGTTTCCTTTAATCACCGATTAAGGTTGTTCGTACAGTCTTAAAGACAATTTCACGGCGTAAAGCATTTTTATAATGCGTACTTAGTATATCATGCATAGTATATACTCCTTTAAAGAGGAAACTAGGTTAGTTGTAACGGTATTGGCGCCCAAAAGTTAAGTGAGAGCGAAGATTTCTTATGGCTATTTCAAAATACAGAGGTAATATTCCAAACATAATATAGAGCAACTTAAAGCAAATAGTGATCGAGTGCTCAACTATTATTTTGATATATGATTACCCCAGCAATAGGCCTGTATATTCCGAATTTACGCTAAACTAACCTGATAGTTTTACAGTCAAGATGGTTCAACGCAGGGAATTAACTCGATAAATGACGATTGAAATGCATTGAAGCTGAGGATGTTATTCAGCTCTCATGTGTCATATTACCATTTGGTCATCTCTACCGTCCAGGGCCCGGCTGTAAATCTCCGCTATCTGGTTTGGCGACCGCTAAACCACCGTTGTCTCAGCTGGCCGCCAAGGTCACTCCGTTAGGCTTAGCGGCCGCTATGCCACCGCTAAGTTAGCGGTACCTCAAGGGTTTTGTCAATGGGTACTGCCAAGTTTTAGCGATCGCTTGGGGTTCCGCTAAGTTCAGCGTTCCCAAAACGTAGTGGTTGCTACATTAACCAGGCTTTGAACAACCGGGCCGTGGTTCCAATCGACTCATTGGTGGAGAGAACCAAGTTGGGCATAGTGCTTTGCTCAAGAACACACAGATAAAACAGCTATGATCATTCCACGTGTTCCAAAAGTCGAACCTGCGACCTCCTGATTATGAGCCCAGTGCTCTAACCTCCATTATGTGCATGCCACCACTCTCAGGTATTGGTACCCAGGAGTACACAAATAAATAGCAGAATGGTTTATCTGATCCAAAAACTGTCATCTGCATGAAGACAATTGTAACAGCGAACAGTAATTCCAACAGTTATTCCCACTGAGCACGCTAGGTTATGCCATACACAAATTCAATCTCGGTAAGAGGGTTAATTCACCTCACTCTGAAGGCAGACGTACGTTTCTGAAGACAAAATAAAACAAGATGTCTATCTCACTGTAAAATGAGCTCATCTTTCTGATTTCTGATTTCCTGAAGAACGTGGCTGATGAAGACATTGACATGATTGCTAATACACATCCAGGTTCCCCTCTCTGTCATGACGCCCAGTTTTCTCTTTCTCTTTGATCTAACCTCCTTATTTTTTACAAGTCTGTATGATGTGTTCGCGATTTGTTGACAACTCAGACCACATATTGTTGTCGGGGATGAGCATAGTTAAAGGTCATATATCAAGGTTTTTTTGCCATTTTCTGCTGTAAGACGATTTCAAAAGTGTACCTAACACTTTATACAATACAGAAAACCAAATGCAATTAGCTCCATCCATTTTGAAGATATAGCCAATTATGTGTTTGACAACTTGATTACCTGATCAGGCTAGCAACTGGCTTGTTAGAGCCAGGCGGCGGGTTCAGCAAAAGTTGTGATGTAGATCAGGTCATCTGTACATGTCATGCAATCATAAAAGCAGGAGGGCCTTAATTAATTATGCACACCTGGAAGTAATGTGTTTCATTCACTATGGTGTATTGTGTGGCTCCGAATTGTGTCAAGGCTAGCACAAAGAACAATCGAATGACGGATGAGACCCATTTTCATGAATTTCCAAAGCCAGTTGAACGAGAGAGTAGGAAGCTGTGGATTCGGAAGTGCAAACGTTTGGAGTGTTGGAAGCCTGGGCCTTCGGCCAAACTTTGCAGTGATCACTTTATCGATACGGATTATCACATGAAGCCGGATATCTGCATCCACCTGAATATTAAATGCCACTTGTTAAAAACAGCTGTTCCAACCATGCCAATTGCATTTAATGCCCGAGGCTGCTGAGGTCGGTTGTTATACATAATGTTTAGGCCCTATTGGGGCCTGTGATACCGCATAGTGTCTTCTTGTGTTCCAGCCATAGCAAGGTGACAGCGACACAGGTCAGTGTCAGTGACAGCCACTGTCAATGACAGATTATTGTCATCTGACATCTAGGCCTATCTGACGTTGTACGGCATTATATCGTCACGTCAAGATGATTGTGCATAATACCGTCACTTTTCAATAGTAGTTCAGCGTCATGACATAACTGGCGATACAACACTGACGAGGCGAAACAATATTGTGCAACATTAGTCTGTTCAAAAATCATACATGTTATGCATCTGCAACCGTCTATCAATGTCTTCTTTGCTATATCGGCAGGTCTGCCATGCAAATTGATTAACCACAAATTCTAGTCACTTTCGTCCGAATGATCACTCTCATTATGATCTAGTGATATTAATGGCTCGAACATGTACGGCTCAACGTTTAAATATCCTTCTGTATCGACCAAAACATCCTCAAATTCACGCGAAGCCATCTTGCTTTGTTCTGACTGACCTGATCTACGTCATCAAAAAATCCCTAGCGGCCACAAGTGGAACTAATCTAAAGTTGTGTGTGGTGGGAAATTCAAATAGTTTAAATTGAAAATTGAAATAACTAAATAATGACTTTATTATTAGAATTTTTTTAATGTCTGGGATCTTGTTTTTTTAACCCTCAACATATTTCATGAGTATCAAGCACGTTTTCAAACCTTGATATATGGCCTTTAAAATCAAAAAAAAAAAATTCAAATAGTTTCACTAGTTTCATGAGTAAAGGATAGGCGGTGCTACTGGTCTGTGAGAAAGGTATCACTTAATTGGAGACAGATTCAACCAAAACTTATGTTTAAAAGCATAAATGTTGGTTGAATCTGTCTCCAATTTGGCAAAATGAATATCCAAGCAACGTTGGCCCTGCCATGGGCTGTACAGTCATCTGACGTGAAAATTTTAATTGCTGCTCTAGTTTTTTGTTTGGGATGATTCAGTTTGGGGCATTTATAGTGGAATAATCAGATGCCCATCAACCATATCCCGACCAGGGCGATATGGTGTCATATCCGAACGGTCAATAAGGTGTCGGGCATCTTTCAGCTGTTTGCGTGCGGACTGAGGGTAGTAATCCCTCAAATGAGGACTCCAATCAACGTGAGACAGTGCCGAAGTCGACAATGGCTGCTTCATAAGTCCATATTCCTTCGAACGTCCTTTGATCAATTCTCCCAAGCCATTGGGTTGCTTGTGGTGTGGAATAGTTCCAGAACTATTCAGGCCTAGAACTGTTCAACTATACTGATAGATCTGAACAGTTCCAGCAATACAGTAGAAGGGAATGTTCTGTCACTGTTCCAACCAACATCACATTTCAGTGGTTTACTTAGCATAAAATGATTACATGTAAGATAGACCACTCTCATGATCAATTATAAATGACACACCTTTATCAAGGGGGGATTATCCAACCAATACAAAATGACCTCCAAAAAATGGTGGTAAACCATTGCGCTTTTAAATTATATTGAATTATTTTGAATCGTGCCGAAGTGAGCAAAAAACGCATCAACTATCACTGGACAGTATTTCAACACACAGCTGACACACATCCCAAGTTCAGTTTACACACACGTCGGCTTCAGCAGTAAAGTGCGTATTTTCTTGTCATCAACCAATTGAGCAGCGCTCCAGCTTTCAGAAACTCCCAATAACATCTACATCAACAATGACATATATTGCATGATGAGCATGAATCAACGTCGTGAATTCAAACTTTAAGTCCGGGAGCTGAGCGACTTTTATTTAACACACAGGCTACAAATGATTTGAATGTGTTGTGGGATTGAGTACACCTACCTGACCATAGAAATCCTATTCTTAAGATTTTCCAGTAATAGGTGTAGGAGATAGAGGGGATAGAGTTTTTGTTAATTTTTTGCACGTTAATCTTGAACGGTTAGATTAAATAGACCCTATAAATGTATTACCAACATATAGAAACATGGTGCCTCTGAGTGAGATAAGCATGTTTTCAAAAGCTCCCTTGATATGTTATAGGAAATGACATTTTAAATTGGTTTCTATCGAAATCAAGGCAAAATGCATAAATAGTCATTTCCAACCACACTGAGACTTTAAACAAAAACACATGCTTAATTATTGGTAATACATTTGCAAATCCAACATTTCAAGATTTACGAGCACATTGGTGCTTGTTTGCTCGGCTCCTGTACCAGCTGTGTTCGTTAGAGATTAAGTAATTCAGCGTTTGTCATTCACGGTCAGTCTTTACTTCGATCTTCACCGATAAGTGTTGTCCTCAGCCTCAGTTGTATATTTTATTTCTAAACATAAGGCTTTTGGAACTCTAGGGATTGTCTTTATCATTCTAACAGTAGTCCAAAATATTTTATTTCGACATATGTTTGTTTTCCTTTGAGAAACACTCCCTATGTCTGTCTATCATGGCTTTCATATCTTTCTTTGTTGTAACATGGTGATCGTCTTTAAAACTTTATATTATCCCTTGAGACATGTACGAAAGAAATGTTCGTATTTGTGATATTCAGAATTATTCAAAAAACTTTCAAATAGTCCTCAAAAATGTATGAAGCACAGCTTTTCTGTTGCAACTTATTTATCTCACAGATGGTATATGAATGAAAGAGAAAATGGCCAATCTGGAGAACTGATTCTCTAGGCTTAATGCAGGCTTCCAACTTGTTGTGTTGGCCTGTCCTAGGAAAGGAAAAAGTTATTCACTTTTGGGGCTGTCACGCTGTGACGCATAGCTGAACTTATGCCAACTTATGTGAATTGGTGCACGCTGATATGAATTTGCAATAGGTTTGGTATAAGTTGTACAAATTAAAGGGTATTAAGGACGATGCAAAATTTCAATAAGATTTTATTCTTCATTCAAAATGACTAAAAAACAATAGGGTTAATTAAATGCTTTTTATTTCATGAAAATATCTCAAAAATTGAAAACGTTTTGAGCGGTCAAAAATAAAGATTCGGCAAGGGTCATTAAAAATGGGACTGCTAGATTATGATATGATATGATGTCATAACATGTACTCCAATTTAATGATATATTCAATTCTTGAAATACTGGCAACGTACTTCACATACAATTATTAAATTTATCACATGCGTAGAGTATACAATTATGACATGTATGAATGAGTCTCTCATATCCAAAACTGCATAAATCGATTACATCATAACATGATTATGTTGCATAATAACAGGGATAATAAAGAAATGCTGTTATGTTGGCTGACATTATCAACATTTCAAAACAAACACTTCGGCTTTTCATTTGAAACCTTATAACGAACCCATCCTAGAAAAAATATCTGATATACTCAACATATGGTTACATAACAATAAATGGGATATTAGTAGAAGTTGATAAAAGAAATTTTAACAATTTAATGATAATTGTAAGATACTCATTGAACATACATGTATGTTTTATTGTGTTCTGATGAAAACTTCAAAAGATATTTAGATATGAAAAATTTCATTATATCAGAATACACGCTATGACATCACTAAACTAAATCTAAGCAGCATCTCTTTATCCGTAGACCAGTTTTTCCCAATGATGACTGCTGGATCTCCAACTTTGAACGGCCATATATAACTCCCCCAATTTTCTATATTTTTTTCATGAAATAAAGAGCAATTTAGTCCTACTCCACTTCCATTAATCCTAATCAAGTGCATCACAATTGGTCATTGTGCTGGGAATTTGAAAGCACGCTTGCGCTGTCTCAATATGGCGTACAGCAGTAATAACTATATGCCGACGTACGTGCATTTTCACCAACAGGCTAATAACATTTCTCATACATGAATTACTACTGTACGTCATAATGTGACAGCGCCATTAAGTTGGGAAATTGTGTTTTTGATGACTTGCAACGACATCTTGTTGTGTTCATCTGGAAATATGAGATTCACACTCATGTCCGAGTTAGTTGCAACGGTATTGGCGCCCAAGAGTTAAGTGGAAGCGAATATTTCTTATGGCTATTACAAATATACATGGACAGACTGATGTAATATAACTCCAAATTTGATAAAGCGCAACGTATAGCAAAGAGTGAGTGCTCAACTGTGATTTGATATAATAAGAATTTACCAAGCGAGTGTGTGTTTCGAGTGGAAATATCACACGAGTAGTTGTCTTGGCCCAAGGAAACCCACTCGACCTGCATGCGATCTCGGGGGTTTCCGAATTCATACATTCGAGATTTCAGTCTGCAAATACACGTATTTGCGAAAGGTAGTAAGTGATAGTTGTAGTAATGTGTGTTCAGGTTGATGACGAAACCGCACCCATGCAGTGTTGCCCCACTGAATAGCCCTGCGACTGAATTCTGCTGTTTTCTTTGCTGCGTGTTTACAACTGTTCGCTGTACATTATGCAGAGTGTGGTTGACCTTCTTTTTTTAAAAATTTCATTCAGAACGTAGATATGTCATGTGCACTCACACGGCACTTGGAGGGTATTTTCTTTAGAGAGTGTTCCTCACCCAAGATGGGTTGCATTTTTTTGCGTGCCATTACGTTCATGTGCAATTTGATGTTATTGGTCAAGTGACTCAAACTTTAGACAGCGGCCAAAATAAGAGTCCATCGCAAGCTTCTTTCTCATCAGGACTTCGACCTTTATCCTCTCTTGTATAATCACCTCCATAAATCAGCATTTGAGACACGGTCATACAATTTGATCTTGATTTGATATTTTACCATATTAACATCTATTCACATACAAAACTCTGGATCGAGTATGCGCGTGCCTAGACTCAGTAGTGTCTTCATATTTTCCAGGATGATTCATCAAGGGAAGCCCGGTTCCATGAACATTCGGCTCCTCCAAAATGTGAGAAGAATGATGGGACCAAATACCATAATGTTTCGACATCTGCGCATGATTTTGACAACGATCATAATGAAGAGGTAAGTTGGGTGTCCTCTATTTTGACTCGAGTTGGACGAAAAACGTGCAAGAGGTATGAAGCAAATATCGCATTACCTAGGAGAGTGATACGCCCATGTATTTAAATATCTTAATCACACGAGGAATAATCTCGTGTAATCCCGACTGTAACTGATGAAAGACACTTCCCCTTTCATGCCTTTTGCGTCATTTTCATTGTAGTCCTTTGTTACATCAGGTATCGCTTGACAGGCTAGAGAGTTTTTCCCGAATGTGTGCGATGTGGACGCGTTCCGTTAACAGGACGTATGTTCTATGTCAAAATGCGTTGCTAAGGTGTTTGCATTAGGAAAACCACTTCGTGTTGTATCTCATTGGAAACACCTGATTCCCCCTCTTTCTGCAGGATGTTAAATCTGGTGTTTTATTACTTTGAATAAATCATAAGTGTCGCATTGACTCATTTCTCTGTTCCCCAACCACTGTGGATATTTTGCCAATTTAACCGGAAAAATCACGGAAAAATTCTACATTTTTGGATATTCAACTCGTACAGTGACCAATCCCGTGAAAGAAAGTTGCTTGAGCTACCCATCAAAAACCAAAAATATAAAATCGAGGGGGGTCAACCATTGCGCTTTTGAAATATATCGAATAATATTGAATCATGCCCAAGTGAGCGAAAAACGCATCAACTATCACTGGACGGCATTTCAACACACGGCTGACGCACATCCCAAATTCAGTTTACACATAAGTCGGCATGAGCAGTAAAATGCGTATTTTCCTGTTATCAACCAATTGAGCGCTCCAGCTTTCAGACATTCCCAATAACATGTCTCTAGCAAAACAATTGTACATCAACACTGACATGCGCTGCATGATGAGCATGAAATCATCGTCATGAACTCAAACGTTAGAGTCCGGGAGCTGAGCGACTTTTATTTAACATACAGGCTACAAATGATTTGAATATGTTGTGGGATAAAGTACGCCTACCTGACCACAGAAACCAAATTCTTAAGTTTTTCCAGTGGTGGGTGACGTAGACCGACTGTAGGAGATAGAGGGGTTAGCATTTGTGTTAATGTCTTCATCATTTGACCACGAATGGGAGCTCTTTACAGGAGCACAAGGATCGATGTACACCTAAATCTTGAACGGTTGAATTCAGACCCTTTAAAAATAGAAACATGGTGCCTCGGAGTGAGATAAGCAGGTTTTTAAATGCCCCCTTGATATGTTATAGGAAATCACGCTTTGGTTTCTTAGGAAATCAAGGCAAAATACATAAACAAGTCATTTCCAACCATACTGCCACTTAAAAACAAATTAAACACGATTATCTAATGTTTCTATCTGTGTGTAATACATATATAGGGTCTAAATCCAACCGCTCAAGATTTACGTGTACATTGGTGCTTGTGCTCCTGTACTAGCTGTGTTTGTCAGAGATTAAGTAACTGAGCGTTTGTACGAGACATGTACGAAAGAAATGTTCGTAGTAAGTGATATTCAGAATTATTCCAAAACCCTTCAAATAGTCCTCAAAAATGTATGAAGGAAGGACAGCTTTTATGTTGCAACTTATTTATATCACAGATGGTATATGAATGAAAGAGAAAATGGACACTCTGGATAATTGATTGTCCATGCTTGCTGAGTATCAGGCAGACATCCAGCTTGTCGTGTTGGCCTGTCCTAGGAAAGGAAAAAGTTATTCACTTTCGGGGCTGTCACAATGTGACGTATAGCTGAACTTATGCCAACTCATGTGAATTTTCAGGTGTATTCCTGTTTCGCCTATTCCTGTTTCGCCTATACCTGTTTCTCCTAATTCCTTATTCGCCTATTCCTGATTCGCCTACTTCCTGTTTCGCCTAATTCCTGTTTCGCCTATTGCTGTTTCGCCATTTCAAATGTATTGCTAACCTCCCCACAGACGTAGGAATATGAACCGTCCCTTGCTATAGTGTTAAAGGCTATCATTAAGAATAAAGTCTGAAATAATGGATTTAGCGACATCTCAATTATTTCAGTATCATTCGGAATAACTTTGGAAAATTATACATAGCTTACATCGGCTTATGTTTTAGCTTATTTTAAAAGGCAAGAAATAAAATAGTAAGAAAGTTTTACCCTTTCATTAGATTTGAGAAAGGTTTCTTAGGCCTGCATTTTATATTGTGGATTCTCTTTCTTTTGTCTTAGTCAGTAACTGGCTTCGTAATATAACGAATACCTATAGCTACATTGTTCTTTACTACGACATGGGTTTTACAGCTAATTTTGATCAAATAATTATGAGAATGTACAGTATTATGTATTTTTATCAAAAAGTCATGAATTCCTGTTTTCATAAAATAAGCGACTGCTTTACTCCACTTAATCTATTAGTTTTTACTGTTTGTCAGTATGGTCATATGGTCAAATAATTAAGTCCCGGACTGTCCCCGCTTTCAAGGTGACTCTTTCAAAACGGTCATGGCATGGTTTGTTAACAAAGTTGATGGCATTTGATTAGTCAAATTGTCATCACATCGTTAACATCATCCAATTGTCCCCTCACATTTTCCCCATAAAATGGACATGCATCCCTAAGGTTCCCCCTGGGAGAGTCGATTTATTGTAGGGGTACTGGAAAGTAGGCGAAACAGGAAGTAGGCGAAACAGGAAATAGGCCAAACAGGAAATAGGCCAAACAGGAAATAGGCCAAACAGGAATAGGCGAAACAGGAATAGGCGGAATAGGAATAGGCGAAACAGGAATAGGCGAAACAGGAATTTTGTAGGCGAAACAGGAATAGGCGAAACATGAATAGGCGAAACAGGAATAGGCGAAACAGGAATAGGCGAAACAGGAATTTTGTAGGCGAAACAGGAATAGGCGAAACAGGTATAAACCAATTTTCATCAACACGCTGATGCACGCTGATATGAGTTTGTGATTGGCTTGGTGTACACATAAAAGGGTATTAAGCCTAATGCAAATATTCAATGGGATTTTATTCTTCATTTAAAACGACTTAAAACATTAGGGTTAATTAAATGATTTTTATTTCATGAAAATACCTCAAAAGTTGAAAACGTTATGAGCGGTCAAAGTTAAAGATTCGGCAATGCTCATTAAATGAGACTGCTAGTAAATGATATCATATGATGTCATAACATGTACTCAAATTTAATGACATATTTAATTCTTGAAATACTGGCAACGTACTTCACATACAATTATTAAATTTATCACATGCGTAGAGTATACAATTATGACATGTATGAATGAGTCTCTCATATCCAAAACTGCATAAATCGATTACATCATAACATGATTATGTTGCATAATAACAGGGATAATAAAGAAATGCTGTTATGTTGGCTGACATTATCAACATTTCAAAACAAACACTTCGGCTTTTCATTTGAAACCTTATAACGAACCCATCCTAGAAAAAATATCTGATATACTCAACATATGGTTACATAACAATAAATGGGATATTAGTAGAAGTTGATAAAAGAAATTTTAACAATTTAATGATAATTGTAAGATACTCATTGAACATACATGTATGTTTTATTGTGTTCTGATGAAAACTTCAAAAGATATTTAGATATGAAAAATTTCATTATATCAGAATACACGCTATGACATCACTAAACTAAATCTAAGCAGCATCTCTTTATCCGTAGACCAGTTTTTCCCAATGATGACTGCTGGATCTCCAACTTTGAACGGCCATATATAACTCCCCCAATTTTCTATATTTTTTTCATGAAATAAAGAGCAATTTAGTCCTACTCCACTTCCATTAATCCTAATCAAGTGCATCACAATTGGTCATTGTGCTGGGAATTTGAAAGCACGCTTGCGCTGTCTCAATATGGCGTACAGCAGTAATAACTATATGCCGACGTACGTGCATTTTCACCAACAGGCTAATAACATTTCTCATACATGAATTACTACTGTACGTCATAATGTGACAGCGCCATTAAGTTGGGAAATTGTGTTTTTGATGACTTGCAACGACATCTTGTTGTGTTCATCTGGAAATATGAGATTCACACTCATGTCCGAGTTAGTTGCAACGGTATTGGCGCCCAAGAGTTAAGTGGAAGCGAATATTTCTTATGGCTATTACAAATATACATGGACAGACTGATGTAATATAACTCCAAATTTGATAAAGCGCAACGTATAGCAAAGAGTGAGTGCTCAACTGTGATTTGATATAATAAGAATTTACCAAGCGAGTGTGTGTTTCGAGTGGAAATATCACACGAGTAGTTGTCTTGGCCCAAGGAAACCCACTCGACCTGCATGCGATCTCGGGGGTTTCCGAATTCATACATTCGAGATTTCAGTCTGCAAATACACGTATTTGCGAAAGGTAGTAAGTGATAGTTGTAGTAATGTGTGTTCAGGTTGATGACGAAACCGCACCCATGCAGTGTTGCCCCACTGAATAGCCCTGCGACTGAATTCTGCTGTTTTCTTTGCTGCGTGTTTACAACTGTTCGCTGTACATTATGCAGAGTGTGGTTGACCTTCTTTTTTTAAAAATTTCATTCAGAACGTAGATATGTCATGTGCACTCACACGGCACTTGGAGGGTATTTTCTTTAGAGAGTGTTCCTCACCCAAGATGGGTTGCATTTTTTTGCGTGCCATTACGTTCATGTGCAATTTGAGGTTATTGGTCAAGTGACTCAAACTTTAGACAGCGGCCAAAATAAGAGTCCATCGCAAGCTTCTTTCTCATCAGGACTTCGACCTTTATCCTCTCTTGTATAATCACCTCCATAAATCAGCATTTGAGACACGGTCATACAATTTGATCTTGATTTGATATTTTACCATATTAACATCTATTCACATACAAAACTCTGGATCGAGTATGCGCGTGCCTAGACTCAGTAGTGTCTTCATATTTTCCAGGATGATTCATCAAGGGAAGCCCGGTTCCATGAACATTCGGCTCCTCCAAAATGTGAGAAGAATGATGGGACCAAATACCATAATGTTTCGACATCTGCGCATGATTTTGACAACGCTAATAATGAAGAGGTAAGTTGGGTGTCCTCTATTTTGACTCGAGTTGGACGAAAAACGTGCAAAAGGTATGAAGCAAATATCGCATTACCTAGGAGAGTGATACGCCCATGTATTTAAATATCTTAATCACACGAGGAATAATCTCGTGTAATCCCGACTCTAACTGATGAAAGACACTTCCCCTTTCATGCCTTTTGCATCACCTTCATTGTAGTCACTTTCATTTGTTACATCAGGTATCGTTTGACAGGCTAGAGAGTTTTTCCTGAATGTGTGCGATGTGGACGCGTCCCGTTAACAGGACGTATGTTCTATGTCAAAATGCGTTGCCAAGGTGTTTGCATGAGGACAACCACTTCGTGTTGTATCTCATTGGAAACACCTGATTTCCCCTCTTTCTGCAGGATGTTAAATCTGGTGTTTTATTACTTTGAATAAATCATAAGTGTCGCATTGGCTCCTTTCTCTGTTCCCCCACCACTGTGGATATTTTGCCAATTTAACCGGAAAAATCACGGAAAAATTCTACATTTCTGGATATTCAACTCGTACAGTGACCAATCCCGTGAAAGAAAGTTGCTTGAGCTACCCATCAAAAACCAAAAAAAATAAAATCGAGGGGGTCAACCATTGCGCTTTTGAAAAAAAAACGAATTATATGGAATCATGTCCAAGTGAGCGAAAAACGCATCAACTATCACTGGACGGCATTTCAACACACGACTCACTGACGCACATCCCAAGTTCAGTTTACAGATAAGTCGGCATCAGCGGTAAAATGCGTATTTTCTTGTTATCAACCAATTGAGCGCTCCATCTTTCAGACATTCCCAATAACATGTCTCTAGCAAAACAATTGCTACATCAACACTGACATGCACTGCATGATGAGCATGAAATCATCGTCATGAACTCAAACGTTAGAGTCCGGGAGCTGGGCGACTTTTATTTAACATACAGGCTACAAATGATTTGAATATGTTGTGGGATAAAGTACGCCTACCTGACCATAGAAACCAAATTCTTAAGTTTTTCTAGTGGTGGGTGACGTAAACCGACTGTAGGAGATAGAGGGGTTAGCATTTGTGTTAATGTCTTCATCATTGGACCACGAATGGGAGCTCTTTACAGGAGCACAAGGATCGATGTACACTTAAATCTTGAACGGTTGAATTAAGACCCTATAAAGATAGAAACATGGTGCCTCGGAGTGAGATAAGCAGGTTTTTAAATGCCCCCTTGATATGTTATAGGAAATCACGCCTTGGTTTCTATGGAAATCAAGGCAAAATACATAAACAAGTCGTTTCCAACCATACTGCCACTTAAAAACAAATAAAACATGCTTATCTAATGTTTCTATCTGTGTGTAATACATATATAGGGTCTAAATCCAACCGCTCAAGATTTACGTGTACATTGGTGCTTGTGCTCCTGCACTAGCTGTGTTTGTCAGAGATTAAGTAATTGAGCGTTTGTACGAGACATGTACGAAATAAATGTTCGTAGTAAGTGATATTCAGAATTATTCCAAAACCCTTCAAATAGTCCTCAAAAATGTATGAAGGAAGGACAACTTTTCTGTTGCAACTTATTCATCTCACAGATGATATATGAATGAAAGAGGAAATGGCCACTCTGGCGAATTGCTTGTCCTTGCTTGCCGAGTATCAGGCAGGCTTCCAGCTTGTCGTGTTGGTCTGTCTTAGGAAAGGCAAAAAGTTATTCACTTTTGGGGCTGTCACGCATAGCTGAACTTATGCCAACTTATGTGAATTTTCATCAACACGCTGGTGCACGCTGATATGACTTTGCGGTAGGTTTGGTGAAAGTTGTACACATTAGAGGGCATTTAGCAGAGTGCAAATGTTAAATGGGATTTTATTCTGCATAAAAAACGACCAAAAACAATTGGGTTAATTTAATGCATTTTTTTTCATGAACATATATTAGAAATTGAAAAGTTATGAGAGGTCAAGGTTAAAGATTCAGCAAGACTCATTAAAAAAAATAGACTTCTAGATAATTGTCATAACAATTGTTCCAATGTTATTCTTGAAATACTAGCTATGTACTTCACATACCATTATGAAATTTACCACATGTGTAGAATATACAATTATGAATGAGTCGCTCATATCCAAAACTGCATGAATTGATTACATCATGGCGTGATTATGTTGCATAACAGGGATAATAAAGAAATTTAGTTATGTTGGCAAACATTATCAACATTTCAAAACACTTCGGGTTTTATCTGAAAGCAGATGACGAACCCCATCATGAGAGAAATTATCTGATACTCAACATATGGCCATTACGTAACGTGGTAAGCATCTGGTTATATAACAATTAACTTGGATATTAGTAGAATGTGATCAAAGAAAATTTAACAATTTAATAATAATTGTGAGATACTCATCGAACATACACTATATATACGTTTTATTGTGTCCTGATGATAACTTTAAAAGATAATTAAATGTGAAAAAAAATCATTCAATCGGAATACACGCTATCACATCACTTAACTAAATTTAAGCAGCATCTCATTATCTGTAGATGGTGCCTGCTGGTTCTTCAACTTCGAACGTCCATATATAACTCCCTCAATGTTTTTCATGAAGAATAAAAAGCGAATTAGTCCTACTCCACTTCCATTTTAATCTTAAGAAAGTGCACCACAATATTTCATTTTGCTGGGTATTTCAAAGCACGCTGGCGCTGTCACAATATGACGACGTATAGCACTACTTTATGCCAGCGTATGTGAATTTTCACCAACTAGCTAATAAAAGTTCACATACATGAATTACTACTGTTCTTCATAATGTGACAGCGCCATTAAGTTGGGAAATTGTGTCTTTGATGACTTTCAACGAAATGTGGTTGTGTTCATCTGGGAATATGAGAATCACACTCATGTACGTTTTAGTTGTAACGTAACAGTATTGGCGCCCAAGAGTCAATTGGGAGCGAAGATTTCTTATGGCTATTACAAATATACATATACAGACTGATGTAATATAACTCCAAATTTGATAAAGCGCAACGTATAGCAAATAGTGAGTGCTCAACTGTAATTGATATAATTTAAAGTGTTTGTTTTGAGTGGAAATATCACACGAGTAGTTGTCTTGTTTCACGGAAACCCACTCGACCTGCATGCGGTCTCGTGGGTTTCCATATTCATGGGCACCGGACTCACAGTCTGGGGACCATATTGATATCACTCATGTTCTGGTTTCTTTCTTTCTGTTCAAATTCCACAAACATTATTGCGAGTGTTCTCCAAAACAGCTAAATAAACCAAAAATCTATCAGCCCGATACCACCAAACATAATCCCATCTAGTGTACGTCGCAAAAGACTTTTCAAAATTCATATCATTTCGATGACTTTAAAGCGTTTTTATGCTCCGATTTTCTGATTTTTTGGAAAATCTCCTAAGCGATTCAGTCAATCACAACTACTAGACCACGCCCGTTTCGGTGACGTCACGTAACACGATTTCGATTCGAAGACATCACTTAAACCCGAGTTCAATCCGAGTGTTAGCATTATCATACAAAACAGTTAACTCGGCTTATAACTCGGCTTACTCGGTTCACGCATGCGCATATGAAGCCACGGGCAGACCATTGATAGATTGGTTACCGATGAAGTTATCGCATTTACATTTCGTGCTGGATTTCCTTCTCTATAAGGCACCATCCATTTAGTTCATACGCACCTAACCCCTCATTTTCCCACCCTCCCCCTGTACACACCTTCTTCGCTCTCGTCATAACCCCCTCCCCGTCTACGCATATGGATACCATCATCAGGCACCACCGCTTCCTCCACAATCCTGGGGCCCATCAAATTTGTTGGTAAGCAAATTTCTCAGTCTAGTTATACATTTGAGATTTCAGTCTGCAAATACACCTATTTGCGAAAGGTAGTAGGTGACAGTTGTAGTAATGTGTGTTCAGGTTGATGACGAAACTGGACCCATGCGGGGTTGCCCCGCTGAATAGCCCTCTGACTGAATTCTGCTGTTTTCTTTGCTGCGTGTTTACATCTGTTCGCTCGACGATATGTGTAGTGTGGTTGACCTGTTTATTTCCTGGATCTGCTGGCATTGTGTTTACTTAACTTACACCCATTTCGTCGTTGACTGCTACTCTCCAAGCGTTTCTATTATATTCAAATACTGCTCGATCTAGTGGCCTACCACGTTCGTATACAATTTCCTCATTATCATTTCTAATGAATGGTTTGAGCCTCGCACTAGTTGCACCACCTCACCACGAGCAAACCCCCCCCCCCTCTTTTAAAGAATGTCAAGCGACGTTATTTTTTTCCGCGCCAACGCAACAATGACTTTCAATTAACTCCCCGTGTCAATCATTTGACGTCACGCCCCACGCGCACCTGATTGGTCGAGATACAGCGCGTCAATAACAGTATTTTTTTCCAAGAAGGAAACCGTAAACGATGGATAAACTGACGAAATACCGCACAACTGACTTATAACAGTTCCAAATATCATCAGGATATCGAAATTAAGGTAGTTCTTTATCACCTCATGCAGGTTTTGACCGATGTTATAAAACTTTATGCACGGTATACCCGATTGTAAAACGTAGCCCAAGACCTCGTGCAATATTTTCCCCGGTCAAAAATAGTCCAGGTTACGCCTTTTGTCGAAAAACGGACCGAGCTGCCTAAAGAGGTAAATTTATCGTTCGCAAGTCCATAGTTTGTGCCAAAAACAGAGTGTAACGATAGGTTTACCTAATGACGAAAACCGCACGTATTTTAAATGCGTAATTTTGGAATGACAAACTTTTGAAAAGAGACCATCAGCTTAGCCCTGGTCCAAGGTCATTGACCCGTAGTGTAAAATACATGGTAAACAAAGAGTTGTACATCTTCCATGGAGCACTTAAATTTTACTTGACGTCAAAGAACCTTAAAACAGCTCGAATAAAATTTGTATAGACACAGTTGGAACTAAACTATGACTTAGAAAAAGCGACCAGATAATTACCTGGGACCTGTTTCACTAAAGCTTAATGGAGTTCCTTTAGGCCTAAAGGCACGTTAACGACGTTCCTTAAAGGAACTAGCCGTTTCATAAAGCTTCCATTAACTATCTACGTTAATGGTGGCTTTAACGAGTGTTTCAGGTTGTGCCATTAACCTTCCTTTAGTTAACAGAGTTCCTTTAAATCTGAAGGAGGTTCGGGGATCCTTCAAGCTTCCTTTACGAGTTCTTTCTGCGTTCGGACGTCGAGCAGAGTGGACGTGCCATCATGCTGCGCTTAATACGAGAGCGTGAGAGACGCGCTTTTCGGCGGGAGAGGATATTCCGTGATCGATTTGACCCGATTGATTCGATGCGGGAGGATTTATTTATGAAACGATACAGATTTCCAAAAAACATTTGCATCGACTTTTGTAGAGAGCTTTTGGCGGAGCTTCAGCATCCGACAGAGAGGAACCACGCCCTTACTGTGTCAAAGCAAGTATGCACTGCGTTGCGTTTTTTTGCCAGTGGCAATAACCAGTCGAGTGTTGGGGACAATCATCACATTAGTGTGTCAAGCGCTTCACGATGCATAAATGCAGTTTCCTCTGCTTTGGCGGCTCGTATCGATCAACACGTATACTTCCCGAACAATCTACAGCATGTGAAGGCGAAGTTTTTCGAAAAAACGGAATTTCCCCGCGTGATTGGGTCGATTGATGGGACCCACGTCCGCATCAGCAAACCAGTCATCAACGAAAATATATACGTGAATCGAAAGGGGTTTCACAGCATCAATGCGATGCTTGTGTGTGACTGGGACATGATAATAAATAACTGTGTAGCCCGTTTTCCTGGTGGAACACACGACTCCTACGTCCTTCACAGTTCAGCACTAGGCCGAGAATTCGAGAGAAATCCACCAAATGGTTGGCTGTTGGGAGATTCTGGGTATCCTTCCAAGAGATGGATTATGACACCTCTTGGTAATGCTCAAACACGACAGGAAAAACATTATCAACGGAGGCAATGTAAAGCTAGGAGCATCATTGAGCGTTGCAATGGACTGTTGAAGCAACGCTTCAGATGCCTCAGGAAGGAGCTACATTACACTCCTGCAAAAGCATCTATGGTAATTCAGTCTTGCTGTGCTCTTCACAATGTTTCCGTCAGATACAAGTTGCCAGTCTTACATGATCCGGATAGTACAGACGATGATTCCTCTGATAGTGATGCTGGGGATGACAAGTTTCCTCCAAGGTACAATGACATGAACGGAAACCAAATAAGAGAGGAATTGGTTGCAACATTATAGACTGATTCATGGGGATAAGGGACCATATCAAAGTAAAAGTAAAGCCAAAAATATTCGTTTATTTATCAATGACCCCCCCCCCCCCCCTCTTTAAAAGTATAAAAGTGGGAGTCCTATGGCTTTAACATAGAAAAGGTGACTTGTGTGGTGAAGCCACAAATTTATCAAAACAACTGAATTTGGCCCTTTGGAGCAGTGACCCCCTCCCCCAAACTAAAAATAATAATAATAATAATGTCCATACAGTATTGTTGTGTAATAAAATATTCTATGATAATAGCATTTTAGTGATCATTTTTTATTCATTTAATGTTTACTTATTGTGACGCAACGTCATGGCGTCATCTCACCATGCCTCTGCCGCATCTATGCTGGGCCGCACACGAGGGACCTTTTCACAATTTGGAATCTTCGTTGGGACCAAAATGCCCCTCATTTGTGGCCAGCATAAACTTCTTTTCCTCAGGCATGGTCGCCATTATAGGAGAAACAAGCACACCTTGCCCACCCAAGGCCTCTTCTTGGTCCCAATGAAGCATCCATAACAACACGAAATCTATTTCATATGTTCCTTCTCAACAATGTCAGGGTAGAGGAGGTTGCATCTTCTTTGCCATGACGGAAGTGCTACAATATCTTCATACAAACGCCTGCTTCTGGCCGGGGGGGGGGGGGGGCATTAAATATGTTTTCCTAAACTTACCAGAATAACTCTCAGATGGAAGTATCAGTGCAACCTTCTTGTCCTTCTCCGAGAAGTTCGCTGTTAGTTCCTCCAACTCAACTTCACGTGTCCCACCCCCTGTTTTGTTTATTGCCTCCTTTGCTTTCGATAGCGCCTTCGTCAGCATCTTCTTCACCCGTACAAGTTCGTTGCTCCATTTCTGGTTTATCTGCTCGATATCATGGTTATTGCTTTCGGAGTTTATGCGGGTCAGTAGATCCTTAAAAGATGTAATGTATAATTGTATATTAGATGATTGCTGGATAACCATCTCTGCTGGGATTTAACTACATAGGCCTATGTGAAACACAACCATTCAAAGGGGGGGGGGGGTACAACCATGGGATGCTCGCGTACACGAACCTGACTGCGCCGGGAAAATAAAGGCGTTTCCCTATATACAAGATGGGGAATTACATTGGGAATGAATACATTGTATGTGCCTCCAGTATGAAAGAAATGAAACCTGAACGCGGTGGTCCATGATACATTGTGCATACGGTGCGCCAAAAATGGGGATATGATGAAGCCCTTACCTCATATAGCTTTTTCTTCTTCTCTAAAGTTACCGTCGAGCAAAATTGCGAAGTGAGGACGCCGTAGTGCTCGCCGTAAAAGTCAAGCAAGATACCGACCTCATCGTCCGTCCAATTCTTTGCTCGCCCACGCTTGGTTGTCATTTGCCAAAATGCTTGTCAAACACGCTGCACGAAGGGCTTATATCCAACATAATTACATCACATAACGAACCGGCAGAGTGCCTCTGAGCAGATATTACCGCATTTCAATTGAATTCCGACTAAGCGTTCGAGTAAATTTTAATGGGCGCTTGGTGGGTGAACCGTAGATTCACCTGCTAAAGGAAGGGCAGGCTAAAGATACCTTCAAGCCAGTTTGTGAAACGCTCTGATTTTGTTCCTTTAAATTTTAAATAACTCCTTCGTTTATGGTTCCTTAAAGGAACTCCTTTAAAAAGTTTTATGAAACAGGCCCCAGGTATTTTGACTGGTTAGAATCCATATTCACACTTTGATAATCCAAATAGCAGACTTATTAAATCTTGATGAAACGTTGAAGAACTGACTTGAACAATTAGATTCCAAGGGATGAAAGTGAGGCTGGACAGGGTTAAAAGGGAAAAGATGCAGAAATGGGACCCAAATGACATTAACTCTTAAATATGGATGGTCAACTCCTAAAATTTACATCCAAGGCAAAACACTTTGTTAAATTAAAGAAACACTCAAAGGATTTTTTTATAATGATGCCAAAGGTGAAAAAGGGTCAACATTTCTACAACAAGGTCTCAGGCTGTTTCAAAGACAATGTTGTCAGTGTTTTCGTTTAGATCTTCCGCGGACACCCGAAGTGTGCACGCTTCATCGTCTTGAGTATGCGTCGATGTGCTTGACTCAATCACTCAGCCGCCCGTTTTATGGCAATCTGATGTTCTTCGATTTCCTATTTCACAATCGATTCATTAACTAAATTTCTGATAACTTCAAAACTGTCATTGAATAAGGCTGTCATTAAACCGAATGCACATCACAGTTATTTAACGCGTTTATTAGGGAGTCAGTGAAACATCTCCTTCATCATGATCTTGATTTGAATATTACCCTATAGCTCTAGGCCTGTACATCCCGGATTTAAGCTGAAGTCCCTTGGAGTATCACACTCATGTCCGACTTAGTTGTACCGGTATTGGCGCCCAAGAGTTAATTGGGAACGAAGGTTTCTTATGGCTATAAATTATATATATATAGTGGCAATATTCCACAGCACGACTGAAGGCAAATAGTGAGTGCTCAACTGTGATTTGATATATAATTACCCTAGCTGTAGGCCTGTATGTTCCGGATTTAAGAGCTGAACTACCTAGGACTATAACAGCCATGTCCAAGCTGCATGTCTTCAGCCATCCTCAATACCAGGGTCAGTTGTATGCTTCTCCCCTTACACACATCAGGGTCCCTCGAGTAAACCGATGATTATTCCTTGGATGAGGCGGAATCTGCCCAATCATCAACTAGATCACTTTTGATTCAGAAAACCATCATCCAATCTAACGCACACTATCTTATTGGTTAAAATTACTAATGCTGAGACGAACACTTCGAAATATGTTCTTATTACAAGAACTTGTAAGATTCTGTCAGACGTGTTTATCCTCCCCTCCGATCAAAACAAAGTGTCGGTAAATAACAAAGAGCCGCAGTTTTAGTGGAATGAACAAAACAATTCTTAGTAACTATACTATGGAACGATCTTTGCATCAATTTGAAACGATTTCTGAGACACACGTTTGTGCATATTTCCCCGGGCAGCAGGGGATGCTGTGACGTAGGGGAGTAGCCGGCAATTCGGCCGGTAGCTATTATGGCTATACGCAGGGCAGCGGCTCGATATAGGTGTCGAGTAAAAGACCTTGCAGCTGGGGATCGTATTCCGCTCTCATGTCTCACATTACCATTTTGGCATATTTGCCGTCCAAGTCCCATTGATTTATGGGTGGAGAGAACAAAATAGGGCTAATTAGCCCTAAAGTGTTCTCCACAAGAGCGCAAATAAATAACAGCTATGATCTTTCCAAGAGTTGAACCTGTGACCTTCTGAGTATGAGTCCGGTGCTGCAACCATAATCCTGTCTTTGGCATTACTCTCAACTACACCAGTGGTACAAGTGAAAGAGTACAGAAATAAATAGCAAAATGGTTTATCTGATCCCAAAACTGTCATCTGCATGAACACATCCGTGACAGCGAACAGTTAAGCACGCTAGGTTATACCATATACAATGTCATTCTCGGTATAAGAGGATTAATTCATCTCACTCTAAAGGCAGAAGTACGTTTCTGAAGACAAATTAAAACAAGCTATCTCACAGTAAAAATTAGCAAATCTTTCTGATTTCCAGGGCAGAAGAACTTCACATGATAGCTAATACACATTCAGGTGCCCCACTGTCTCAACGAGACCAAGACGACCGGCTTCTCTTTCTCTTTGTTCGACCCCCTTATTTTCGAAAGTCTGATGTATTCGCGATTATTTGACAACTCAAACCAAGTATTGTTTTTGGGAATAGCAAAAATTATTTTTTGAATTTATTATTTTCACTGGTTTTATGACAAAAGGATAGGCGGCGCTACTGGTCTGTGAGAAATGTAGCATAGGTCTCAAATACGACCTGGCTTCGTAATTTGGTATTGGCCGACCTCATTTGCATAATTGCCCGAGTTCAACACTTTTAAAAGCAACAACAGTGGGCTTAAAATGTTCGTAGACCCTAATAACCTAGGTATAGACACCACTTTTGTTTTTTATGGTGCTCGTTCATCGAGCCAATTCATGGAATTTCAGTAATGGCGGACTTAATTGGCATATTTTAAGAAATGCTCAAGGCATATCAACGGGCACTCTCTTGAATATTGATGGGTATTCAAAACAGTAATGAAGAAAGGTCACCCTCATGTCCAGCTTCAACCCCTTGGCTCCCGGACTTCGTATGCAGCTTTGAGTGGTTGTTTACAGGTCCAAACCAGCCAATCATATTGCCGCCAAAATCATGTTTAAAAAAATGCAAACAAATAAGGTCATCATACTAAGAGAAGTTGCCTGACAACGGTTCGTCGCCGGCTGACTGACTACATTAACTATTCACTCATCGATAACGTATAATCGTCATCTGCATTCGCACTGCTCTTAGAAGTTTTATAGAGACAAGGTGGGATACGATTTCTTGCGTACCACTATGTTTAAATGCAAATTGAGGTTATCGGCCAGGTGACTCTGACTCTGGCCAGAGGGGCAGATAATAGTCCATTGCAAGCTGCTTTCTCATCAGCACTTAGATTTTATCCTCCTTTTTCAAATTTTCCTCCATGAATTAGCATTTGAGACTCGGTCATTCAATTTGATCTTGAAAATGTTCCTTTAACATCTATTCCTTTAACATCTATATGCATAACTCTAATCCACTTGCAAAACCACATTCACGTGCCTCTTTCTCTCTTTCTCTCTCTCTCTCTCCTAACTAACCCAAACAGAAATGACGATAATGTACTGACTGCACAAGACAGTCCAAATAGTACTACATACTGATCTGTTAATATCCTCTCTCTCTCTCTTTCCCTGAGAGGTGCCGCAGCCTAAATGTACGTACCTTGCATTATATTAGTTCAGGAGTGCTTGGATAGGACTGTATTTATCAGTAGAGGTCATGAAGTCATTATCTAATTGTCTAATTATGTATATGACATGTACCAACTTCTCGTTTGGTTAAAAAATCTTTGCTTTTTTACCTAACAACTTGCTTTAACCCTCCTAACTAACCCAAACAGAAATGAGGAGAATGTACTGACTGCACAAGACAGTCCAAATAGTACTACATACTGATCTGTTAATATCCTCTCTCTCTCCATGTCAACTATTAAAAATAGTAATGAAAAACAAATCATCCGGCATTTCCAAGTTCTCCCCATTGGCTCCCGAACTATGCGGCTTTGAGTCATGTAGTCGTTTGCAGGAGAAAATTAGAAACCAAGCATTTTCCGAACCGGCCAAATCGGTAAACGATATTGCCGTCAAATGTAATGATAGCCAATAATGACGTCATCGTGGTGAGAGAATTTGCCTGACAGCGGCCTGTGGCCCACTGAATGACTTCATGAACCACTCAATCGAATGAGAACATAGAATCTTATCTGCATGAGCCCAGCAATTGGAAGAGTTATTCTCCGGAGAGTGTTCCTCACCCAAGATGGGATACGCTTTTTTGCATGCCACTACGTTGATGTGAAAATTGAGGTTATGGGCCAAATTCACTCTAACTTTGGCCAGCGGTCACATAAGAGTCCATCGCAAGCTTTGATCTCTTCAGCACTTGGCCTCTACCCTCTCTCTTGTCTAAATCTCCTCCATCAATCAGCTTTTGAGACTCGGTCATCCAATTTGATCTTGAGAATGTTCTTTTAACATCTATTCATCTCTGGAGTGTGTGCGTGCCTAGCCTCAAAATTATCTTCATATTTTCCAGTTTGCTTTATGGAGAGCCAGAGATGATAAACGTTCAGATTCGAATGTGAGTGTTGAATTCTCTAGATTGTCCGGTAAGAACAGTAAGAAGACTCGAAGGAGGTTGACTCCAAGGAATCAAGGGGTAAGTCAGGTGTCTTCTATTTTGACTCGGGTTTGACGAAAAATGTGTAAAAATGTGTAAAACAAATATCGCATGACCTAGGAGGTTGCGCCATGTAAGAAATATGATATCTTAATCACAGGAGGAATAACTCGTACATGCATTATCGTGCAATCCAGACTCTGACTATTGAAAGACATTTTCCCCTCTGCACCATTTTCGTGGTAGTCCTTTGTTACATTATCACATTGACATGTTGGAAATCAATTTGAGTCGACGATTTTGCGAATTCACGACATCGTCGTGACTTTTCGAAGTAATCAACACAAGCGTTACGTCATCCTTAACGTCTTCCATCAGTTCATGAGATATTGAACAAGCTGTTCCCCAGCGTACATTATAGCTAGGTCCTCCCTTAGACTGGGGCCCTCGGCTGGAAGCGCCTCCAGTAGAATTAATGCTTAACATTGCGGCTCCCAAATTTTCTATAGTTTCTCTTGGCCGATTAGCTTAACCTCAAAACTGTCATTGAAGAAGGCTGTCCTTAAACCGACTGCACATCACAGTTATTTAACGCGTTTATTAGGGGAGTCAGTGAAACATCTCCTTCATCACGATCTTGATTTGATTATTTCCCTAGCTCTAGGCATGTACATCCCAGATTTAAGCTGAAGTCCCTTGGAGTATCACACTCATGTCCGAGTTAGTTGCACCGGTATGGGAGCCAAGAGTTAATTGGGAGCGAAGGTTTCTAATGGCAATCAATTATGTATATACAGAGGTAATATTCTGTAATCCAGTTTGTTACCATGTTTGTTATCGTATTAGTTGGGTAATTTACTCGCTCTCTCTGCTCCATTCCTGGGATCGTATAGGACATTCTGGAGGATGACAAAGGCAGAAGCCTGTTTTCTGTGGACACGATTTTCCTTTATTCAACTTGGCTACATGATTTATTTATTCGTGTAAAATACATGTACAATATTTGATATAACATGACAAGACATTGGATTATGAACAAAATAAAACGTACATGCATTACACTGGTAACCATGTAGGTCGAGACCTATTATATGGCACCAGATAATATGGGTTGTGTCGTCGGGGTGCCGGCGACATGCGCACTAAGTGGGCCGACAGTTTGCACAACGGCAGAAAGTGACGAAAGTGCACATGTCGTCGACATCCAAACGATCCAACCTGTCAAAATAATAAACATTAAGGGACGATTTAAAATGCATTTTTTTCAAATTATGTAATTGGACCGGGAGGCTGTTCCACAGCTTCGGTGTCCTCACCCAGTATGAGGCACCGAACGTCTCCGAGTGGAATCTCGGCTGCGCCAGTCGTAAACCGTCGCCCCTTACAGCCGGGGTTATATAAAAACGTGCATTAAAATCCAGGACATTATAATAAGAATCGTGCATAAAAACTAGATCCTTGATTTCCCGACGGTACGACAGGGGCAGCAGAGACAACGCTCGCAGACGCTCCACATATGGCATATCAGGGCCTAAAATGTGACGAGTCACCCTCCGCTGGACACGCTCTAAAGTTTCAAGATCACGTCGCACATGTGTGTCGAATACCACCGTACCATATTCAAGGCGACTACGCACAAGTGATTTATACAACATGATATTCAAATTAACGTCTGCAGTACGCCCGCATACACGCCTGATCATACCCCACATTCTACTTGCACTGCTTGCAATACCATTGACATGAGATGACCATGACAGGTCCGAAGAAAAGACAATACCAAGATCCTTGAATTTATCAACCCGACACAATGCAAAACCATTGATATTGTAAAAGAAGTGTGTCGGATTTAACTTCCTAGTAACACTCATGACCATGCATTTGCTTGGGCTAAATGTCATGCCCCACCGTTTACTCCAAGCGTACAATTTATCAAGGTCGGTCTGAAGTAGCAGACAGTCGGTTACAGACTCTATCTCCCTACACATTTTGGAATCATCAGCAAAAAGATCCATGGCAGTACCGTCACTAACGACCTCAGCAATATCATTTACGTACAATAAGAATAAAAGAGGGCCTAAAATTGACCCCCCGCGGCACACCAGACAGTACATCTAAAAGTGATGACTCCGAGCCATTAATCACAACTCTCTGCTTCCTATTTGTAAGATACGACGTTAACCAACTCAGAAGACGTCCACAGATTCCAAAGGAACGAATCTTATGTAATAAGAGGCAATGGGGAACGGAATCGAAAGCTTTAGCAAAATCCAAATATATAACATCAGTTTGACCCCCACTATCTAAGACCTGGCCCAGTCTATGCTGGAACTGAACAAGCTGAGTGGCCGTTGACCGCCTGTTACAGAAGCCATGCTGGCCTTTATAGACTGACGGACTTAAGACTGGATAGATACTGTTATAAATGCAACGTTCCATTACTTTAGAAACCACAGATAGGAGAGACACTGGTCTATAATTTGAAATCAAATGCTTGTCTCCCTTCTTGTACACTGGCACAACGTTAGCGATTTTCCAATCGTTTGGTAAAACACCTGTCTGCATTGAAACGTTGAATAAAAATGCGAGTGAAGAACACAGTGTAGAGGCACACTCCCTCAGAACACGATTAGAGACCCTGTCAGGCCCACAGGCCTTAGTCTTGTCCAGCCTGTTTAATACCGATTTCACCTCAACTGCTGTAAAGTTAACAGAATCAAGGTTATAATTATCATACATGGTAACATCAGGTTTTCTCAAGTCGTTGTGATGAGAAAAATTGGAATAAAAATAACCATTGAAGGCTTTTGCCTTGCGCAGAGGAGTCACAAAAGACTCATTGCCCAGCTTCGCTGTCTCTGGTATAGAGTTTGATTTGGTTTTTGCGTGATAGAAGTTCCAAAAACGTTTTGGGTTTCTACGCACTTCTGATCCAAGATTGTTTACATTCGCTTTGTATTTGTCACGGGTCAAATTTCTGAGTTCATTGCGCAGGCGCCGGTATTTCCTCCAACAAGAGTCACTGTTCCTGTTTTTTGCGCAGCGGCGGGCAGCATTCACTTTTGTTGACATGCGTCTCACTTCGCGGTCAATCCATGGCGGATAGCTTTTGTCACGAATAGTTTTCCGCGGAATAAAGCGGTCTAATCCAGTGTTATACACACCTAGCCACTCTGACCACAAATTGTCAATGCCGTCCTGGCTATTTTGCAAACAGAAATCAGAGTTGGGACCAAGCTCGTCACAAAGGAATGACCTTAGACCTGTGTAGTCCGCACGCGTAAAGTCATAAACAACGCGCGAAATTCCAACACGACGGGGCATTCTAGTACGGAAATTCGACACTACGGGAAAATGATCAGAATCGTACATTCCTGGCCATGTTTCCGTGTCACTGAATCGCTCTGGTTGATTTGTCAGGATTAAGTCGAGTATGTTTCCATGCTTATGAGTAGGGTTGAGGACGAGCTGTGTTAACGAGAAATCGTTCACGATATTACAAAACTCCCCAGACACATGAGAGCCATTGACACTAGACACAGTGTCCCAATTGATGCTCGGAATGTTTAGGTCGCCTGAGAGACAAATATTGCTGAATTCTCCTTCACAACTTTTGAGAACGTCCCTGAGGTCCCCCAGGAACGCCATCTGCTCATCGACATTATCCGGTGGATTATAGCACACAATAAGAGCAAAAGGCTCGTCAGAATCTGGTTTGACCTCGCACACAAGAATCTCGGAGTTTTCTTTTTCCAGGTCAGTTCTACGGTACGACGGCATGTCCGATCTACATGCCATTAGAACGCCGCCACCACGTTCTTGTTCCTGCGAGTTGCGGTCCCTTCGATGGATGGTGTACGAAGGCGGCAGTATTTCACCGTCTGCTACCTCTGCGTTTAACCAAGTCTCCGAAACACACACGAAATCAAACTGATTACAAAGCACCAACTGCTGGAATTGCGCCAGCTTATTTTTCGACCGATTTACAGTTTTTAGACTACGAGCGTTCAGCAACATAAATGAGTGGCCATCCCTGACTGCATGTTCTCCAGCGGAGTTGTCTCGACACATTGCGTCATCCTAGCGGTTTGCATTCGCTCCACGGTTATATCCTTCCTGGCGGTTATTCGTGTTTCGTGTTACTGTTTGGTTACCCTGAGGTCGATTTCGGCTATTCATTTTATCGTTTCGATTATTCTCGTTGGGGACATATTTCTGTTGCTTGGCGACCACTCGCGAGCCTTTGACCTCAAGCACGTCGCCAGCGCCTGGGAGATTTTTCACAATTGTCCGTATATTATTCTCGGCGATTCTCTGTGACAGAGGCTTATCGTTCGAAATATACACATTACTGTACTGACGACACTCCTTAAGCGATTGTTTAGCGTCCATTATCAGAGATTTGTCCTCATACGACCGGCACGTGGCAATAATCAGGCCTGGGCGGTCATTGTATGAGCGTTTGCGTTCGACTTTTTGAAAAGACAAGTCCTTCAGCTTTAGCCCTTCCCGCAAAAGGGCTTGTGTCTTGTTTGCGACATTTTCATTCTTTCCCTCCTGTAGATTTCGAATCACAATATTCAAAAACTCCGCGGAGTCATCCGACTTTCTTCTAAGAGCAGCCACCTGAGCTTTCACTTCTGCCACTTCCACTTTTACTTTCTCACTAACGATGTCGTTCACCTTGCGTAACACAGATTCCTCAATTGTCCGCTCAAGCGTATTAATCTGGTCCGTAAGCTTTCTCTCTATATCATTGACGTTGCCCGTAAGGTTAAGTATAGCATTCATAATGTCCTTGTTACTGAACGTTTTCTGACCTGGGTTTTTCGGCGTCTTTGTCGCAGCCGTTGCACGAATCGGTGAAGACCCCCCGGCGGCGTTAATACAGGAGGGCACTGGTGATGAAACATCATCTGAAGAACCGGTAACGTCAGAACAGCCTACAGCTCCACAAACACTCACATCGGCAAGGACCGTCATATCACTTTCACCTGACACCTTTCGCCATTTTAGAAGCGACCCTATGTCTGTTTCACACAGGGTCTTAGACCGACCACGCTTATTTGCGCGTATGGGTGCATGCTTTGTCGTGCTTTGTGTTTGGTCTTTGATCGACGCCATCTTGTTATATTCCCAACTCACCAACGACAGTGATTAAGTCCGCCTTTTTCACAGAATAACAACACGCTAACCGACTGAAGCCAAGATATTCCAAACGTGCTGTTCCTTAGTTGATTTATGAGACCCCTGAAAGACTAGTTTGTGCACGTAAAATCGTCGTAAAATCGATGATACTTCTGTGCATTCTCTAACTCTCTCTCTGACTGCGACTCTGATTATGACTTCTAAAAACTCCCCGAAGGAATCAGTTCCTCCAGCTTTTATACAATTGTTATGTTTATACATTGTAACCAAGACGATGCTAATATTTCATCATCATGCCAGTCACGTTGCAAGCTTCGATACGGATTGTGTTTGGCACGATTTACCTAACCTGGTATTACTTTGATTGAATGTCAACTTCGTCTTCCTCAGAACTCTGGTTTTAACAATCAATAACCGCAAGTTCATTAGACAATTATGATCCCAAAAGTATACAATGTGTTTGGTCTGCCTGACTTAAATATACACCTTACTCTGGTCACCACAACATGTCGACAATTTTAACCATATTTGTTTACTTTTAATTTTCAACGTGTAAGAAATGAAATATATTATTCAATTTGTGTTTGAACAAAACCAATGTGTGGGGCTCTTATATGGACTCTTAGATATCACGACAAGTTACCCCTCAGCTTTTGATGCCAACTTTCTCACGATTCCACAGCGCAACTTAAGGCAAATAGTGAGTGCTCAACTGTGATTTGATATATAATTACCCTAGCTGTAGGCCTGTATATTCCGGATTTAAGAGCTGAACTACCTGAGACTATAACAGTCATGTCCAAGCTTTATGTGTTCAGCCATCCTCAATACCAGGGTCAGTTGTATGCTTCTCCCCTTACACAGAAGTAATATAGATATTACTAGTCTAATATAAATCTAATCTCATCACGCTGTGGTTTGACTGGATTCTCGGGGTGAATAATTCATTTATAGAAGTCGAAAAGAAAACTAGGTTATGGGCCAAATTCACTCTAACTTTGGCCAGCGGTCACATAAGAGTCCATCGCAAGCTTTGATCTCTTCAGCACTTGGCCTCTACACCAGGGCGATATGGTGTCATATCCCAACGGGCAATATATTATGGCGTTGGGCATCTTTCAGTTGTTTGCGTGCGGACTGAGGGCAGCAATCTCTCAAAGAAGGACTCCAATCCTCGTGAGACAGTGCCGAAGTCGACAATGGCTGCTTCATAAGTCCATATCCCTTCGAACGTCCTTTGATCATTCCTCCCAGCGATTGGGTGGGTTGTGGACTGGAATAATTCCAAAACTGTTCAGGCCTAGAACTGTTCAACGGTACCGATAGATCTGATCGGACAATACAATAGAAGGGAATGTTTTGTCACGGTTCCAACCAACATCACATTTCAATGGTTACCTAGCATAAAATGATTACATGACAGATAGATCACTGTTGATGATCAATTATAAAATGACACACCTTTATCAATGGGGTATTATCCACCAAATACAAAATGAAATCTTTCCCATTGCACTGATTACCTCCCCTACCTATTTCAATTATGCAGCCTTGCCCGGCACTTTCATAATATTAGAACTGTTCTCTTCAGAGGACTGCTCTGTTTGGCTTTGAGTGGTTGTTTGCAGGAGAAAGTGAGAAAACAAGCATTTTCCGAACCGACCAATCTTAACAATACTGCCGCCAAATATAATGCTAATTAGCCAAAATGACGTCATTGGGTTAGAGAATTTGCCTGACAACGGCCCGTGGCCGGCTTACTGACTACATCACTTGGCCTCGTTTTCGAGGGCGAGGCTGGGATTCTCCGCATTTAGCAACGGTGTTGTTGACTCGCTGAGGACACTCCTCTTTGACCCGAACTTTGGCAATAGGCATGGCTGGGAGATGGAAATGGTCAAGCACCTTACGCGATTTTAACTTGTTAATAATGACTGTGTGATACTGTGATATTATATACTTATATGTTTTGTACTTGTAAATGTTATTCTCCCATATGAGAGGTTAATAAATAAATAAATAAAATAAATAAAATTAAAAATAAACATGAACCACTCACTCATTGAGAACCTGATTTCGCACTTCTGATTTAATCTGATTTCGCACCACACTTGGAGATTTATTCTCTAGAGAGTGTTCCTCAACAAGATGGGTTGCACTTTTTCACGTGCAATTACGTTTATGTGCAATTTGAAGTTATTTGTCAAGTGACTCTAACTTTTGCCAGCGGCCAGATAACAGTACAACGCATGCTACTTTCTCATCAGCGCTTGGACTTTTATCCTCTCTTGTCTAATTCTCCTTTAAGTCAGTATTTGAGACAGGGTCATCCAATTTGATCTTAGGAATGTTCTTTTCTATTCATATACAAACCTCTGGATCGAGTTTGCGCGTGCTAGCCTCAGAAATGTCTTCATGTTTTCCAGGTTGATTCATCAAGGGAAGCCCGGTTCGATGAACATTCGGCTCCTCCAAAAAGTGGGAAGAATTATTTGATCAAACGTTATAGTGCTTCGACATAGCTTGATGAGAAGATCGCTCCCCGTTTACATCACGAAGAGGTCAGTGGGGTATCTCTTTTGACTCGAGTTGGATGAAAAATTTGCAAAATGTATGAAGAAAATATTGCATGACCTAGGAGAGTTGTCTTCCATAAAACTAGGTTATATGGAAGAAAACATAGTTTTTATCTTTTTTTAAACTTGGTTTTCATGAAACTTAGTTTGATGAACATTCGGCTCCTCCAAATTTGGGAAGAATGATTGGATCAAATACCATAGTGCTTCGACATCTGAGCTTCATAAGAAGATCGCTCCCCGTTTAATTCACAAATAGGTAAGTTGGGTGTCCTCTATTTTGACTCGAGGTGGACGAAAAATGTGCAAAATGTATGAAGCAAATATCGCATTACCTAGGAGAGTGATACGCCCATATAATTCAAATATCTTAATCACACGAGGAATAATCTCATGTAATCCCGACTCTAACTGATGAAAGACACTTCCCTTCCATGCCTTTAGCGTCATTTTCATTGTAGTCCTTTGTTACATCAGGTATGGTTTGACATGTTAGATAGTTAGTCCCGAATGTGTGCGATGTGGACGCGTCCCATTAACAGGACGTATATTTTATGTCAAAATGCGTTTCCGAGGTGTTTGCATAAGGACAACCACTTCATGTTGTATCTCACTGGAAACACCTGATTCCGCCCTTTTTGCAGAATGGTGTTTTATTTCTTTGAATAATTAATAAGTGTCGCATTGGCTCCTTTCTCTGTTCACCACCCCATGTGGATTTATTGTCAATTTAACCAGATAATCAGGGAAAAATTCTACATTTCTGGATATTCAACTCGCACAGTGACCAATCCCGTGAAAGACAGTTGCTTAAGCTACCAATCAAACACCAAAAAAATGGGGGGGGAGGGTCAATCATTGAGCTTTTGAAATATATCGAATTATATTGAAGCATGCCCAAATGAGCGAAAAACGCATCGAATAACACTGGACGGCATTACAACACACGGCTGACGCACATCCCAAGTTAAGTTTACACATACGTCTATGGCAAGCCGTTCGTCCAATAATTAAGAAAACCTAGTTTTATTGAAGAAAACCTGGTTTTCTTCTTAAAAAACATAGTTTTCTTCAAGAAAACCATGTTTTCTTCCATGAAACTAGGTTTTCTTCGAAGAAGCATAGGTTGATTTAAAAAACCAAGTTATCTTGTTAAAAAAACAGGTTTTTTAAAAGAAAACTAGGTTTTCTTAATTATTGGACGAACGGCTTGCCATAGGAACCTACACTTTATGCAAAAAGAATAAGTTATTTTTTAAAAAACCTAGTTTCATGGAAGAAAACCTGGTTTTCTTCAATAAAACATAGTTTTCTTCAACTTAGTTTCATTGAAAAAAACTAGGTTTTCTTGAAGAAAACTATGTTTTTTAAGAAGAAAACCACGTTTTTTTCAAAAAAACTAGGTTTTCTTAATTATTGGACGAACGGCTTGCCATATACGTCGGCATCAGCAGTAAAAGGTGTGTTTTCCTGTCATCAACCAATTGAGCAGCGCCCCAGCTTTCAGAAAATCCCAACAACATGTCTCTACCAAAACAATTGCTACATCAATACTGGCATACACTGCATGATTAGCATGAAATCATGGTCATGAACTCAAACGTTAGAATCCGGGAGCTTAGCAAATTTTATTTTACATACAGGCTACAAATGATTCGAATATGTTGTGGGATAAAGTACGCCTACCTGACCAGAGAAACCCAATTCTTAAGTTTTTCCAGTGGTGAGTGTAGGAGATAGAGGGGTTAGCATTTTTGTTAAAGTCTTCATCATTGGAACACGAATGGGAGCTCTGTACAGGAGCAGAAGCATCGATGTACACGTAAATCTTGAACGGTTGGTTTAGACCATATAAAGATAGAAACATGGTGCCTCGAGATGAGATCAGCAGGTTTTCAAAAGCCCCCTTGATATGTTATAGGAAATCACACATTAAATTGGTTTCTAAGGAAGTCAAGGCAAAATACATAAAAAAAGTCATTTCCAACCACACTGCCACTTAAAAACAAGTAAAACGTGCTTATCTAATGTTTCTATCTGTTGGTAATACATTTATAGGGTCTAAATCCAACCGTTCAATATTTGCGTATACATTGGTGCTTGGGCTCCTGTGCTAGCTGTGTTCGTCAGCGATTAAGTAATTGAGCGTTTGTCATGTTATGGTCAGTCATTGTTATGGTCAGTCTTGCCTTCGATCTTCACCGATTCTCATTGTTTTAAACCTGAAGACAGGCTGCTCGGTAACTTTGGAGGCCGGCCTTTAGGGTTTCCCAACATCAAGATAAGATCATCAGGTATCTTGAAAACGTATTTTCCAGGGTAATAACAATAGATGCATTTTGAGAGAATTTGGGAAAATCCCAGTTGGAAATGAAAATAGAAGAATAAATACGTGGAATGTTACTGGCTACCAGTTAACATGGTTGGTTCCAAATAGACATTCAGTAACTCTGTTGTGACCTATGCAATTCGTGGGTACCCCAAAAGCACAAAGTTGGTCACCTTTAAAAGTATATTCAGTTCACCACACAATCTATCACAGCCCATCGGGGACATAGTTAGTTAAATCTTCTCATCTATGTTCTCATTGACCTCTCTTGTTCCTTCCAGCATCCGTCGTCTGATGAGACGTCATCAGAAGAACAGTCCTCTATGAAAGATTCCGCTTTGTCCGGGATGTAGGCACCCTGTCGAAACCGCACCGCAAGAATAAAGAAGATGCAATTTACCATTTTCAATGTTTACAAGCGTAAAGAATGTATGTTCCGATCACTCTCGGCCTTCAGGTACCTACACTCCATGATCAACCATATTGGCAGTGTACACCATATCACCAATCTTGAATCTTTTCAGCTGCTGTATTACTCCTGATATCACGATAATCTTTCATCTTCTCCGTGATACATATCATAGCAGTCTTTCTGCACTTCATGATTTCTAACTTCACTATCGTCGAGGATGGTAGGCAACTTGTCTGTAAATCTACACCATCAATATATTTGGCAGCAATCGTTGCCATGTTCTACCGGTTGCATGGGATGTCATAAACGCTTTTTTAGATGACTATAAAAACGCTCCATCTTACGTTTTCTCCAATGTCTCATGGTTATGCAGCGTATATCTTCTTTTTCTTCTAAAGCTAGAGCACTTTTGATCAATGTAGTGTGGTGTATTCATGTTAGCAGATGGGCGTTATGGTGACTTTCCAGTGTGTCATGTATATATTGTATTCATACACGTATGTGTGTTTGGGTGTATTTGGATTCAGCATATTTCCCATTGTAATAATATTGTATGTTCAGTTGTCAGATTGTGATTTAATAAGATAATGTTAATTTATACAGTCATGTAGTCATGGAAGTAGTGCGCTGAAGATAGATGGGGGTCAGATGGGGTTTTATTTTTTGGAAATAACAAATAAGGGTGTGTGTCGATCAGCCGCAGAATTTTAGGCAGATATGACATCTAGGCCCTGTTTGGCCTTATACACATGGCCAAGTGGTTGGGCATGAGTGGGTGTTTTTGATTAGGACCTCCCGAGTATTGGTAAGTTTTGGAACTAGTATTATGTCAAAGTATGTTGCTTTTCGGATAGATATAAAGTTTATTTTGACCACTCCGTAGAATATCATTATAACCATGTTTGATCAACCTCGTTGAAAGGTTATTGGTATATATATATATTTGTTTGTTTATTGTTAATTGTATCATACATTGGAATTTAAAGGCACAGACGGCTTCAAACAATGATTTCTGTTGTAATTTTGGTAAACTTGATATGTATCTAGACATTCCATTATTGAGAAGCCGGCCAATAGACCGATGTAACTCTGACAAATGTAATGAATAGAATAACAGTATTTTTAGTGCCAATATCAAAAAGTGATCAATAACATAATATAAAACCCTTTTGGTATAAAGTCCACTACACGTAGCAACCAAAGAGGAAATCGTTCATCTGTCTTCTGTGATACACATAATTGTTTCTTCTGTGATACATATCATAGCGTTTATTTTCTGCACTTAGTGATTTCTAACTTCACATCGGATATGGTAGTCAACTTGTTTGAAAGAGAAACAAGACCACGTTTGACCAATGAAGTTGGTGTAGTTATTTTAATAAATGGAAGCAGAGTCTTTCAAAAGACTCTGGTGGCAGTTATCACTGTGATTTGCATTTTTTCCCCATATGTTTGTAAAATATATAATTTTGTATGATTCATTTTGTATATTTCCCATTGTAATATGCCAGTAGATGAATTATAGGAAGATGTTCTAGGCTTTATATGGCCCTATTATCATAAACGAAGGTCGTTGGGGAGGAGTTTGTGTTTTTGATTACCCCCCCCCCGCCACCGGGAGTTTGGTGAGTTTTGGACATAGTACCAAATGACAAGTTATGTCGCTTTTCAGCGAAATATAAAGTCAACCCTTGACAACTCTGTAGTAATGTATTACCCAACACTTGATGATGCATGTACTTCCCCATTATAGTTTAATTATATTTTCATATTGTTTCAACAACTACGTTAAAACAAATGTCGCGTGAAACAACATTTTGGTTGGCTGACCGGATGTCATCTGTCATAATAATCTAATTTGTATAAATATGCAATCCGTTTTGCTCCTTAGCGTGAATTTTGATGCATTTTCAATTGAACTTGTATTTATATTGTGAGCATTTTTATTGTCGAGACCAGTACAGTTCTGCAATTGATTGATTAAAATCTCTGAAAAATTTTATACTCATTTGCCAATAAAAACCTATCAGGTGGAAATGCGAGAGAACAAACGCCTTTGCTGGTCTTGAGTTTGTAATTAGGCATGCAACACTTTGGTGTTGAAATTCCACTCACTTCGTATAAACCAGCATTCAAAAAAGGCTCTGTTTTCGCTC